>NC_057690.1:8647069-8797069 GCF_014466175.1 Vespula pensylvanica | reverse complement strand
CTCTGGCATGTCAATAGTATTAGAAAAATAAAAGGGAAAAAGAAAAATATATATATATTACACACACACACACACACACACACACACACACACACAAAAGTGTACAGATAAAAGCGTGTTTCGCTAAGACATGTCGCGTCGCACCGCACCGTGGCAAATTAGAAGATAATAAAAGAAGGTTTCCATAACCGGTTTCTTGTCTATCGTCGTGTACGGTTTCACCGAAGGTACTCGAAACCATGGTACGAATATAACCGATCAAAGAAGCTCGTTAATGTGAAAAGAGAAAAAGAGCCAAAGCAGAGACACATCGAAAGAGAGAGAGAGAGAGAGAGAGATAGAGAGGAAGAGATAGAAAGAGGAGAGAGAGAGAGAGAGAGAGAGAGAGAGAGAGAGAGAGAGAGAGAGAGAAAGAGAGATAGAGATAGAGATAGTAGAGTTAATACTTGTCCTCATTCTCTTTCCTTTACTATTCAAATCACTTTTTTCCACTTTTACAATGATATAACAAGATGACTAAAATGTTTGTAATCTCGCTCATACAAGTCAATTGTCAAACAAGTCTAATTTACATGAGAGTAAGAGAAGTCAATTATATTCGACCTGAAATATTAAACAAAAGAAACGACAAAAATAAAGTGTGTAAGTGTATGTGTGAATGAAGAATGAATGAAGAATGAAAGAATGAATTTGCGATAGATAGAAAATATTTTTCTATCTTTTTTTTCTATGATACAGACATAAAATAAACGATGTTTGCTCGAAAAAGAAAAGAAAAAAAAATCAAATCAAATAATTAAATAAATAATAATAATAATAATAATAATAATAATTTGATAGCATGAAACGATAAATTTGTATAATCAATAATTTGTTTAAAAAAAAACATAACGTTATGAATTGTTTTAGAAATATAGTAAAAACTAGCAATATTATATTTTTCTGGCTTATTTTGATAATTTATTTATTTATTTAATAATTTACTCGTCTACATAAAAAATCGTATTGTCAATATTAAAAAAAGAAAAAGGACTACGATTCCTTATTTTGAAAAAAAAATAAATAAATAAATATGAAAAATCCTATATTTCCAAAGTCCTGGATAATTTATTATTTCTATTTTTTATTCATTCATTCATTGACATAATCATACATTTCTTAAAACTTTGATAACTTCTTTCATATTTCTATTTGTTATACATTTATTCATTTACTCAAGAATAATTTGTATTACCAATATTTAAAGATATATATATATATATATATATATATATATATATATATATATATATATTATAATACTTATTTTGAAAGAAAAATAAAAAAAATAAATAAATAACACAATTCTAAATTCTCTAAGCCTTCTATAATTTATTTAACATTTAATAATTTAATTAACGATCTTCTTTGTTATTTGATCATTAATTGTCTAAACAACGAATCGTGTTATTAATATTAAAGCAAAAAACAACGACAATAACAAAATTATAATACTATTACTTATAATCTGATAAAGAAAAAAAATTATAGAAATTTAAACAGACAAAAGAACGATTGCCTTTATCTAAGAAAAAGAATCACAAAAAGAAAAAAAAAATCATTATCAGCGATTGCGATTAGATCTCAAACATATCGAATAATGAGGGATATCGTTGTCTAACGCGTAATTGACGAGCATTGACGTGTAATAAAATAATATGAATCACGATTAAGATAATGATCAAGGGAAACTCGAAATGGTGGAAGTGGTATAGTGGGGGAAGGGGAAAAGGCGATTGTGGTAATGGCGTTATGGCATTGTTGTGTTCTTTCTCTTTCTCTTTCTTTCTGCATTTATTTCAACGAGTTAGAAAAAGAAAGACAGAACCAATGAAGAAATGAAATGGAAAAACACGGTACTCTGTGATTTCATGGCTGAGGCAAACGCGAAGAAGATTCACAATCACGCTTCGTGATTCGTTCTAAGATTTACGATGAGAAAAACTGTTGCTGAAGACAGACGGGAGGGGATGTTAGAGAGAAATAATAATAATAAAGAGAAAAAAAGAAAGAAGAAAAAAAATTCGTTCTCTCACTTTTTGTACCAAAACTATGCACGTGGTTTTCTCAATTTTTTCTTTACTATCAAAGAGATAAAAAAAATAAATTTATAATTATATGTGTATATATATATATATGTGAGTGTGTATAGAGAGAGAGAGAGAGAGAGAGAGAGAGAGCACACGTTGCGCCATTTTGTTTTTTCTCTTCTTTTTTATTTTTTAAAACGCCAAAAATATGGAATACGTCGAAGTATTATGGAATTTGTGTAGTATCCATGTAACAAAATAAAGAAAACTATTGTTCTTTTACATATAAATTTTTGTCAATGATAACAAATGACAATTCATTATTAAAAATCGATTAGAACAAATGTAAAAATATAAGATTTGAAATTCCCTATATAATTTAATTTAAATATCATTACATCAATGATTGTAATATAAATTTATTTTGTTTATTTCAAATATCGTTATATAAAAATATCTTTGTAAAATAATATTACTAAACATGTTTAATTAGAAAATGGTGAAGTTGTCTCTTATGAAAAAAATTACGTAAGAAAGACTAGAATATTTACGAAGATATTAGAAAAAGTAAATAAATAGTAGATATTATATAAAAATTATATAAAAATTAGAAAAAAATAAAAGGCAAACGAGAAACCTACTTTTCTAAGAGGCGATATAGAAATGTTTAGAAAATTTTAACTGAACATTAAATCGTATAACATTAGAAACAAATAGAAATGGTGAACGAAATATCTGTATCAATATCATAGCAATATTTAGAAAAATTAAACTGAACATTATATTGGAAGTATTAGGAGAGAAGAAAAGAGGAAAAAAAATAAAAATTCACGAAATATATAAGTACATTAAGAGAAAAATAGAAAAAGAAAAAGAGATATGTATATCAATAACGATTGCCATAATAATATCTATAAAAATTAAATCGATAAAATCGCAAATATTACGAACGAAGAGAAAAAAGAAAACCGATGAAACTCGAAGAAATATGTAGGAACATTAGAAAAAAAAAAGAAATAGAAAAAACTGATATCTATTTGAATAAAGAGCTATATATAAATATTTAGAAAAATCAAACCGAGCATTAAACCACATATATTGTGATAAAAAAAATCGAAAAAAAAAAAAGAAATCTGAAAATCCAGGAAATGTGTAAGAGGTTAGATAAAAAAGGAGAAAAATAAGGAGAGAAAAAAATAGAAAGATAAAAAGAGAAAGAGATATCTATATCTATAAGGAGTGGCATAGAAATGTGATTCCGTTGGGCGCTCGTCTTTTTTCTTAGAAAAAGCAAACGGTCACGCTAGTTACTTGAAACAATGAGATGATGGTAATCTGTTTCACTCGTGTGCAAGAGAAGTGACGGCCGCGAAAGCGGGACTACGTACGATAATTAAAAGAACCAGTGCGTTAGAATGTACTTATATATATCACACGTATATAAATGTTATATACAGGGTGAACTAAAAAATTCTTAGACGAGTTCAAGACGACTTCCTCGAAGATATTAAATTAAAATTAATTTTTCAATCCATACTTACCTAAGATAATTTTTGTTTTCCAAATTGTAAAAGAAATTACGAAGTTCGTTTATAAAATCACAAGCCTAATTACAAATCTATATAACATCGATAAATAGTAATAGATTTTTAAAATAGTTTAACGATCTTTGGCCCATCTACGAAATTTTTTTACACCCTGTATATATGAATACAAAATAATTAACACACAAAGATCGTCCTGAAAGAATCGTTTTCTTAAATACTAATGATAGAAAAACAAAACAAAGAAAAAAAGAAAGGAAGGGAAAAGAGCTTATGAGAAAATTAATTTACTTAATGAATGAATGAATGAATGAATGAATGAATGAAAGAATGAATGAATGAATAATATGAAAACAAACTGAACTACTTCAAATTTCCCGTCAAACGTGAAATTTCTATCAATAACTAAAATGATCGATTGTAATATTTTAAAAGAATTTTATATTATTTTCTTTTTTTTCTTTTTTATCGAATTTTATACGACTTACATAAAATTTCTTTCTGTTCAAATTTCGAACGTTGTTGGTAAAAGGAAATTAACACGCAATGCATTTAATTAATGTATTCCAATATTTAACGGTGAGTATTTAACATCCAATTAATTCCCATAGTAATAATGCGCAATGACAGAATTTTCAAACTCTCTCAATATTCGCGAATATTTATGAAACAACGATTATTTTCTATAAAGAGAAAGAGAGAGAGAGAGAGAGAGAGAGAGAGAGAGAGAGAGAGAGAGAGAGAGAAATGTGTGTGTGTGTGTGTACGCGTGTACATTACACGTAAGCAAATGAGCTTGAATCGAAGTTCCAGCTTTTTTTTCCTTTTTGAAAAAAGAATTTACTAAGTAATATACTAAACATTGATCACTTAATTTTTTTATTAAAAAAAAAAAAAAAATGAAATAAAATGTAAAAACGAAAAACTAACCTTGCTGCCGAATTTATCCAAGATGGCGGGATATTCGTGGGTTGTGTCGTCACTTTTCGACGATAATTTTCTTCGCGATTTCCTTTATCTGAAATTAGAACAAAGAAAACATATATACATACACGCATAACATTATATATTATAATATATACATAATTATTTACAATTATTGTTATATACGATAAATTTTGTATATATAAAAAATAAATTTTCTTTTTAAGTAATGTGGTGAAACAAATAAGTAAAGCAAAATTTAATTGACGACAGATATTGAAAGATAAACGGTAGATAAATATTTAAAGGAAATAACTTTGAATTAAAAAAAAAAAGAAAAAAATGAAGAAAAGTAAAATATATATATTTTTATTTAAATATATATTTATATTATTTTATAAAAGTAAAATACATATAAATAAAAATCTATATAAATAAGAATAATAATAAACGTTGATCTTTCTCGCGATGCACTCGATAAATGCAACCGAAACTTTCATAATTCTCTCTCTCTTTCTCATCTCTTGCAACGACACCGCGAAATACCAACACAATTTCCTGTTGCCGGCAGCACTTTTTCTAACTCTTATCTTGCTTTATATCGTCATTCTTCTATGAGAAGCGACCAACGAGTTTTCAACAATTTATGTTTTCTAATACTCTTTCTAACACCTTTCTAAAATACTTCTTATGTTTTTTAATTCAGAAAAATTAAATAAACAAAAAATAAAAAAAGGAAAAGTCTAAATTATTCAAATTACAATATTGCTTATATTTAAATTTATTCTCTAATATTCTCTAATTATTAACATCGATATTTTCTAATTCTTTTTTTCTAATTATTATTCACATTTTCCATTAACTTTTCATAACTTATCGATATTTCAACGATTGATTTGCTCTCCTTTTCTAACAATTTCCTAACACCTTTTATTTTTCAATTTGGAAAAATTTTATTAGAAAAATTTATGTTAAAAGAGATTTAGAAAAAATGTACCCAAATATCCTCTAACTATTAATATCGATATCTTTATATATTTTCCCGAATTATTTTCCAAATCTGTCGTGTAAACATTTCATGATTTATATGATATAAAATAGAAAATATTAAAAGGAAAAAAAAGGGAAAAAAAAGAGATGAAAGAAGAAGAAATCGAAGAGATAATAAAATAATGAAATTTTGATCGTGCCAAAGACAATTGTGTCAACTTACACGTTATCATTTTCTACCACGAAATTATAAATTATTTTCCAGGAAGAAATTATTATTATTATTGCTACTACTACTACTATTATTATTACAAGTATTATTATTATGTCATAAAAACACGTCGCGTACGCACGTCGATTAATAATGTAACACCAAATTACATTCTATTATAAGAGATACGACTTGGTTACAAACTAACACAAACGCACGCAACAAACACACGCACACTTTACTACTCCTACTGCTGCTACGCATTAAACAATTCAATAAGGAAAATGATTCGTTCTAATTCGATTTCAGCGTATAACTATAACCGTAATGTTTCTAAACGTTTCTAATTACTAAACTCGATTTGTCGTTTGTTCGATTTGCTAACAATGCAGTATCTTCGACAAAATGATGATAAAGATTACGAAGAAATAATGGTTATCTAGAGATAAATAGATATCGTTGTTGGATTAGAAGAAAAAAAAGTTCTATTTCATTCAATTTTCTTTTGTTTTCCTTTTTTGTTTTATTTGAGATATCTCAAAAGAAAAAGTTCTTTTTTCTTTTTAATCTCACAATTTTACTATTTCCATTAATAATAATCGAAAACTCACGAATAATCCTATAAAATACCGATAAAATTCTCTGACCAATTTAACTTGAAACAAATGTGTAATATACAGAGTGTCTCTGAATATACTTAGATCACTGAAATAACTATATTCATTTACTAGGATGTTAGAAGAAAAAAAAGAATTCTATATCGCCATAAGGATATGTGTATGTGGCACATATTTATGTATTCAAAAAGAAATAATAATAAGAATCGATATTTTGAATTTTATACAATTTATAAATTTTCTATTTAAATATAAAAACTATATATCACTGACGATGAACGTAGTACGTCAATGAGAACGTACTTGAGATGTTAAAAATCATGATGAATAAGAGAAAATATTAAAAAACAAGTTTCGAATTAAAATTTCATAAAATTCCATTAAAAAGATTTCAACACGCGGACAAAGTTATTCGTAAATTATTATCAAAACGAAATATCTTGGAACTGAATATCTGTGCAAGATGACAATAGATAAATGGACGATCCAAGAAATTCTGGATGGGTTAAAGAAGAAGGAAAATAATCGAATTAATTCAAGAAACGTTTGAAAAGAAATTTGCAACCGAACATTTTCAAATAAATTAAAACGTTACTAATGATTGCAGTTAATGAAAATAATATTATCGCTTCGAACTCTTTAAAAACAGCTATGGTCACCATGTGAAGATATATATTTATTTATACACACACACAAATTCTATTAATTTTTTTGCTTTATTACCACTATCCTTCGAAATAAATATATCTTTATCACATATTTAAAATCTGATTTTTTTTTCATAATTCCTATTATTTTTCAAAACATACAGAGTTTTGAGACACCCTATATGTAAGCGTATAAGAAGACAATTCCACCTTCCCTCCCACCCAATGATTCATTGGCCAGTCCCAGAATAACTTTTACGTTATATTTTACAGTCTGCTACAGTCTACTAACAATGCTAGTGAATTTCGAATCATAGATTTGTCTCCTTAGAAAAATATTATTTCATAGATATCATCTTTATCCTACAAAAAACGATATATATATATATATATAAAGTGCAAAGTCTAATTATAAAGATTAGAAGAATAACATGGTGCTGATGGCAATGATGTGTTGCTGGTGCTGGTACTGATGCTGATGCCGCATATCGGTGCTCGCTCGTTTCCGATACGTGTGCAATAAAAATGATATTCGTGTGCTTTATAATAGTGGTGCTCGATTTAACAAGATATAAATATATAAATATATATATATATATATATATATATATATATGTATATATATGTATATATAAATCTTGTATTATTAAAAAAAATAAAAAGGCTTACGGTATAAACTCAGCGATCCTTGATTCCCCGTGGAGATGCATACGCGAAACCAGAGAACGGAATCCTAATCCAAAAGAAAGGTTGAAGTCAAAGGAGAAATAAAATGACGAGAGTTATAGGACGTTTTAGAAATAAGATATTAGAATGAGGAATAGAAGGATTAATAAGAAGTTCAATGTTAGGAATATTAGAAGAACTGACGATCAGATTTTACAATATGTGGATATGTTTTATATGATAAAGATGAAGATAGAGATAGATAGATAAATAGATAGATAGATAGATAAATAGATAGACAGATAGACAGATAGAGAGAAAATAAGAGAAAGAGAAAAGAGAGAAAAAGAGAAAGAGAAAATAGAGAGAGAGACCGTTCTCCACTTGATGTGTTCACGTCCGTTTGTGGGTTTCGGTGGCCTCGAACTGGTCTCTTATCCCTGATATCGCCCAATCAAAAAACCGGCAGCATACCATATACCCGATTGGTCGAGTATGGCCACCGCGAGGATCGCAATTGGTCGATCGGCTTGAGTTATCCATGGTTACCATTCGCATCAACAACATATCCAACGGTCGATATTTCTACGTTGCTACCTTGCAGTACACACCGATCTACCCCCACCCTCTTCTCTTTCTCTCTTTCTCTTCTGTATATATCTCACCCCCTCTCTTTCTCTATTTCTCTTACTCTCTCACTCTCTCATTTTTAGACTCTCCATGGGTGCTTTCTCTCACCACCATGCACGATTAACGACGATAACTTAAGGGGTACAATTCTAGAGGGCAAAAGCTCTACACCCCCCACCGTATTGTGTGGTACTACTTCTACCCCCACCCTACTCCTAAGTCCTCGCTCTTGCGATTGCTTTTTCTCTCTTTCTTCTCCTTTGTTACTCTCTCTCTCTCTCCCTCTCCCACTCTGTTTCCTTCTTTGTCTCTTTCTCTTTTTTGGTGGACCGGTCAAAGTCAAAGGTTATGCCGAATTATTTGAAAATACACTATTTTTTATACATACTACGTCGCAAAAATGTTTGAAGAAATTTCTTACGACAAATTTTATAATAATATTCTATATACAAGATACAAACGATCCTACGTTAATGTTGAGTTATTTATGATTCTATAGTTCTCCAACAAGTGTTAACGACGATTGTTTAAAATACTAATTAATCCCTTAAAAAATGTCCAATTACTCTCAATTTTAATGATTGTTTGTCTTTTTTTTCTGGGTAATTGTAATGATTAAAAATATCTTTCGCGATTTGTCGTTAGATTAAGATAACACAGTACTAAAAAATAAAAAATAAAATAAAATGGAAAGAAAAGAAGAGAAAAAGGAAAAAAGAAAAAGAAAAGAAAATTCGAGTTGTCGAAATCCTAACATGCAAAACAGGTTTGATATTAAAACCTATTTAGAAAACACATTAGTTTTGATTCAATTCTCTATTCACGAGTTTGGTAGGTTCGTGTCTCTTCATAGAAGAAAAGAGGGTCACGAACGTCCTTCGCTGTTCGATTGTTCAATACATCGACTATTTACGAGCTTGCTCTAAATCTTAACAAAAAAATTTACATATCGAAACACGAACAATGATTTCTAATTTAATCGATATAAATAAACTCGACATATTCAACAAAAAAATCACATATCGAGAAACACTAAAAAGAAAAGAGGAAAAATGATTTTTACTATTTTGTAATTTGCTATTTACGCAGTCACACACACACACACACACACACACACACATTTTCTTAACTCTTTTATTCAAAAAATTAGTTACCTCATAACTTCGTAAGAAGTAATTATTTCTTGTCTTTTATAACTTTTTATAACTTGTACTAGTTGATAATTATATCATATCAAGTATAGATAATGATACATTTATACTATAAGAAATAAAATAAATATAATATTGTAAAATAATAGTATAGTTATACTAATATACTTATATATTACTATAATAATTACTTATAATAGTATACTAAGTATAAATGATAATATAACTATATTATAATAAAGTAATAATATAAGTATAATATAGCAAAATAAAATAGTTTAATCCCTTTACTAAATACTTATAATATTATATATTTCATCTATTAAAAAAAAAAAAAATGGACGATCTCGAAAGCTATAATCATCACACAATCATAATATATGCATATACATAAACACTTTATTCATTATTTGATCGATTGGCCTTGATTCGAGTTAAACATCACACAACGCAAACTCGCGTGTTCACGATTAACCAAACGATTATTTTATCTGGCACCTTTAACGTACCAGAAGAACGTACCTCATGGTCACTAGGATGGATGATAAAAGAGAAAAGAAATCGTTAAAATCTTACAAAAATTACTGATCTTTTTCTAAACACGATAAAGTTATTGTAAACTTCGATATGTCTGAACGTAAAGAGCGAAGTATTTATATGACGAAATAATAGGAACACTTTATCTACATTATTTTGTCCAACTCGTGTATATGCGTTTGTTACGTTTGTAAATAACGTACATGGAATAATCACGGTTGACAGTCTTTTTCTTAAATTAAATTTTAATAGATGAAAATATAATCGTTTGGCAATAATCGGTTTCGTCTGCTTATGACGTAACTGTTTTATAATACGGTTTTCTCTGAACACGACAGATTTATAGGGGTTGGACAAAATAATGAAAACACTGTGTCTCCATTATTTTGTCTAACCCCTGTAGAAGGTAAAACAAATTCATCGTTAATGCATACCTCAAGAGTTTCAAATTTTGTGAATATAAATTATACTCTTTTATATACGGTTATAATATGATTATATTATGATATAAAAAATTATATAATTTCTGAAAATTATAGTACTATTTATATTGCAGTAATATATGTTTACGTTTATATATCTACTGCATTTAGTACTTATCATAATATTTGGATAAAATAATATAATATTTACACACACGCGCGCACGCACTCAAAACATAAATTAGTATAAACACATTGATTGTTCGTACTATAATAGAAATGGGCCAGAAATTTCTAGTTGATTTTAAACATGAATTATTCTTTTTCGTGACTGTTTAGACGAATTTATTTTCCAATTGTGAAACTATAAACCCAGAAAATTTTTGCCTAATCTGTATTAATTACACCATAATTTTAACATTATATATTTCTTATTAATTCATATTGTAACTAATTTTTGTATATATAATATATCGATATATACAGCAAACAGCAGTCGAAGAAAGATACTCCGATAAATAAATAATTCAGAAATTAGATAATATCGTGTATATACTACGCGAGTCGTTCCATGAAAACTAATTCGATTGGATCGGCTTCTTTTTAAATGGAAACCGTATTACTCGGCACGCTAACCTCCTTGTCGTTTAATATCACGAGAACGTGATCGCCAATTCCGTTGGCTGATTAAATCCGCGATCGGTCACCACTTCGATTTTTTTTCTCTTTTTCTTTTTTTTACCTTCTTTTTTATTGTTTTTTTTTGTTTATCAATTTTGAGGCACATTGTTCGATCAACTAATCAAACAATAGTACGATACTATCTCTTTTTTCTCTTCGTTTTTGTTTCTTTATTTTTTTCATTCTTTTTTTTTAAAAAAGATCTGAATATTCTTTTTTAATTGTAATAGAAACACACAAAAATTTCATCAATTTGTATTATCGATCATTTATTATAGTCGATATTTCTTATATTTACTGATTTTCTTTTTTATATATGTACATATATTATTGTTTATTCCGATTATCCTTTTCCGATTCTTGTTTTTTTTAATATTATACTTGGAGAAAATTTTGGAATAAATTTGTTACAAAATGTTCAAAACAAAGGATAAACAGAATTTGCTAATATTTTGTTTCTCTCTTAATTGTCTTGGTTGTTTTTTTCAAATGATTATTAATTATTAATTTTCTTTTTTTGAAAAACACAAATTTTCACAGAATCTATCAGAGAATTTGGAAAAAAGGGAAAAGAAAGAAAAGAAAGAAAGAAAATCTGAAATTACCTGATATTGCGTTTCTCTCTTAATTGTTAATACTCTTTATCAAATAATAAGAGAGAGAGAGAGGGGGGAGGTAAAAAGATTAATTTTTAAAGATCGATTTACACACACACACATTCCCACTACATTTGTCTTCAAAAAAGAAAAAAAATAATAATGAAAAAGAAAAAAAAAGAAACAGCAAGAACGAAAAATTGAATATCAAAACAAATCAAAATCAAAACAGAATTCTCTAATCACATCTTTCATATCTCCCCCCTATTTTTCATTCCCATGTTCTTCTTCCTTCGTTAACAAAATTCCAAGAAGCGTATAGTGGAGTAGTCGACAAAGATTAAAAAACCAGACCAAATCCAGACGACCAAACCTAGCAACCCAAAACGAATTCGAACGACTCCAATCTATCAGTATCATAATTAATATTTGATCCCAGTGACGTGTTTAAAGCAAAGATAATACGTAGTGTAAACGATAGTTGCGTGACTCCCTTGAAATTTTCATTCATCAATGTTTGATAATCTTCGAGAAAGTTACTTTTAATGCGAACAAAGCTTTATTTGATTAAATCTATTTCATTGGTTACATAAACCAGTGAATTTACATATTTTAGCTCGTATATTTTTTTATAATCGCCATAATACAATAAGTAAGTCTTTAAATATTAACTTAGGTACGGGTTTATATATTTCCTTGAATCTAATGATCACCGGTGACTGGTCAACAGAGATAACATATGTATAACCTAAGAGTTAAGAAGCTGGAGAGAAATATAAAGGCGTCTAAGATGAAGAAAAAGAATGAGTAGGGAGAGAGTCCCGGAAGTCGATCGGAAGGAAAACAATAATGCTCTCGTCGAACGGAGTGTTCGGTCGTCGTAGTCGTCGAAGAAAAGAGTAAGACGAAAGATGAGGCCAGGACGAGAGAAAGAGAGAGAGAAAGGGTGATGACCGGAAAGGGTGAACGTACGGAAATCACGAGTAACTTCGGAGAGAAAGAGAGAGTAAGTGAGAGAGGGAGAGAGAGAGAGAGAGACCAGGCCGGTAGATTGTATCTCCCCTCTTCTTCTGTATTAGAGATTGAAGAAGGAAGAATAAGAAGAGGAAAAGGAAGAAAGAGAGAGGGAATGGATAGAGGTAGAGGAAGGGAGAAAGGGAGATAGGGCTAGATCATAGAAAGAGAATTTATTGCAGTTACATAAAATGTTTTCTTTCGTAGGCGTTAAGAGTTCGTGGAAAAGGAAAAAGGACAAAGAAAAAAAGATGAAAAGAAACAATTAGTTGGACGCAAATTTGAAAGAAAATTAAGGTAAAAATGAAGAGGGACAATTCTCTTTAATTTTGCTCCCTAATCGAGATCATTGACATATTTTAGAGCAAGAAGAATAATTGCTTAAGATGATTTGCTTGAAATTTTGATTTTACTGATGAGTTAAAATTTTTAATAAATTTCAAGATATTCATAATAATAACAACAACAACAATAACTATAAGAATAACGGAAACAATAACGATAATAATAATAGTAATAGTAATAAACAAGCCTCATAATATAATAATAATAATACATGTAATATTTTTACATGTCACATGTTCTAATAAGAGAAACATTGTTTATCTGATCAATAATATGACATTATCAATATTTTTATTATACCATATGTTCAAATCAAATTCTATATATAAATTTAAATGTACATTGTACACATCACATAAATGTGTATAACGTATATATACATTCGTATACATATATTTAAAAAAAAGAAAAGATAAAAGATAAAAAGAAAGAAAGAAGGAAAGAAACGAAAACAGGAAAATATATTAAAACTTTATAGAAAGAAGTTAATGTTATGACTACCGATACAACTCGGATTAATCGGTCAATTGAATATTTAAATGACAAAGGAGAAAGAGAGAGAAAGAAATAAAGAGTCAAAGAGTTAAAGAGAGAGAATAAAAATAAGGAAGTACTGAGTTAGTAAATCCTTGCTCTCTCTCTCTCTCCCCCTCCCTCCTTCTCTCTCTCTTTCTCTCTCCCATCTATTTATTTATTTATTTATTTCTCGTTTTCTCAGTTAAAAGTCGTTTGCGGTTATAGAATAGCCTAAGGCCGTGAGAAAGATTCCTCGAACTGTTTTCATCTAACCACCAACAGCATAGGCCAGCTAGAGAAACGATAACCACTATACCCCCACTCTTTCTACCACTATCTCTATCTCTTTCTATATTATGGCTACCTCGTTTGCTACTCCACCCTTCTATCCTGTACCGCGATTTTTTTCGACTTTCCAAACCGGCTCGAGAAGCCACGAAGAGGACAATGGACTCTACTCTACACTACTCTATTCTTCTTCTTCTTTCTTCATCCGTACTACACTGTGGCAACTATATTTCGCGATACCTTGCAATAGTTAATTTTTTTATTTTTGGAAATGTTAAGTTTGTTGACGTATTTGAATTTTGAGAAGTAATAATATTTCATTTTCATGATCTATATATATATATATATATATATATATATATATATATTGAAATAATTATAATTATTAATGATTTCATCCTTTATTGCTTTATTTCTTTATTTTAATTCTTTATTGATTTATTTGCTTATTTTTGTATTATTAAGAATTTTTAAGAAAAAGATATTTTTATATTTCTTATAATTTTGTTGCATGATATGTTCGAATTTGAAGAATTAGATGGCGATTATTAATTTTTATAATCTTGAATATATAGTGTGTAATTTTTTTTCTTTACAAGATCAAAACTTTAACTTAATATAATGTACGATACATTTATCTTTTTTTGTTTATTACGAATTTTTAAACAGAAAATATTTGTATAGTATTTCTTATAATTTGTTGTTTCATGTGGTTGTTGTGTAATGTGATCTAATTTAGAGGATTAATGTTTATTAATATAATTGTAATAGTTTTAATATATAAAGCTTTTTTATGATAGCAAATTTTTAATCTTTTAATGCATGATTTATTTATATATTCATTTATTTATTGTTTCATTTGGAAATTTATCAGAAAAGGTATTTATATAATGTATATCTTCTTAATATCTTCTTTTTTTCTTTAAAAATTTATAAGAGAAAAATATAATAATATTTATAGTTTTTCAATATTAACGCGCGCGCACGTGTATGTACCTTTCATTTTTAATATCTTCTCCTTATTAACGAATGATTTATTTATTAACTTTCCTTAGAAATTTTTAAGAAAAAAATTATCACAAGAATATTTATATATTTCTAACATCATGCTTTTAATAATCGTTTACTACGAATAAACGAAATCAAAAATAATCCTTATTATTATATTTATTATTTATTCCAAAGGAACAAACAATCATTATTTTTATAAACAAGATATAGAACAAATAAATATTATTTAAATAAATGGCGATTTTACGAAAGAAACAGTTGACATCGATGTGTTAAAAAAAATGAAAACGTCACGTGATAAATACGAAGCAGTAGATTCACGTAGAATAAAAAAAACAATCTTAAGAACAAAAAAAAAGTTAACAGCTATATATGTGTGTGTGTCCGCAGATCCTTTCGAGTTCATGTCAGGAGTTTCTTGCTTTTCGGACGTCGTCGTAAAATAAATCATCACGAACCGAAAGAAAATGCTTGCTATCGTCCCAGACTAACGTAAATCAACGAAGAAATTCTACGAAGTTTTATATACACGAATACACACACAAAAAGTGTTTATAAATTTATACACGTGCGTACGCGCGTTTGTGTCAGTGTGTGTACAGAGTGGTATCAAAAGTTCCTTTTAAAAATCTATATATTTTAAATAGTATATATATTTTAAGAATCAATTATTCTTTTCTGAAACCATTTAGTTTATTTTTTCATAGTATAAAAGAAATCTTCTAGACTTTTAATGTTACAATTGAAAAAAAAAAAGAAAAAAGAAAAAAGAAACCATTCTAAAGTCTCGAAAAAAATAACTCGTTTTTTAAAAATCGTCTAATAACTTTTGGCCCTCGTAATAATGAAATTTTGACCCATCATGTATATGTATATGCGTATATATATGTATTACATATGTATATATACATTCGACACATGCGTTTAAATCGTTTTATCGCTTACGGCAAATAGATCACAGCGGATATTTCCAAGAGAAAAAGGAAACAATATATCGACGAATTGAATTTCGCTGACTTCTTCGACGTCCTCTAGCAAGCTCATATTTTTCCAACAAAGTGCACGCCTTCTCGGATATATCTTCGATTTCCTCTTATATGAATAATGTCTTTCCTTTCCTTTACTTTTATTTTATTTTGTTTTGTTTATTATTATTTTATCTCTTTCATAACTCTTCGATCAAATAAAATGATAAAATAAGAAGAAAAAATAAAATTATATACGTATGTATATACGTATGTAGAAGAAAGAATATTTGAAAAATATTTAAGATACATCATATATCATACCATATAACGTAATATAATGTAATAATAATATAATATAATATAATATAATAAATATATATGTATATATATTGATCTTATAATTTTGATTATTTTCTTAGTAATTTTATATAATTACTTTTTATAATAATATTTATTATTATTTAATTATACTATATTAAATATTTAATATATACTATATACATATATATGCATATATGTAGATACCTTCCTTTATATATATATATATAGGATAAAATTGAAAATGAACAGATTTAGCCTCGAATTCGTATAGAAAAGAAATCGTGAAGAATAAATAAAAAAAAAATAAATAAAAAGGAAGTATAAAATGATATGTTCTATTTATCAAAGTATTTGTGTTGCGACATTCTACGAACGTTTTCCATCCATAGGACGGCTCTTGTACGAGAGAATCGTGAAAGTGAAGGCACGGCTCGATATATCTGAGAAAATGCGGGAACCCATATAGTGTTTCGCTTTCCTCAAGAGTTTCTCCAACTTCAAAGAAGGAAAGTGTGAAAACACATAAAGTTAGATCTATCGAGCCGAATCTTACGTTTTCTTGGCCTCATTCTTATACGTATGTATGTATCTGTATGTCTATGTGCGTGTGTATATATATATATATAAAAAAGTGAATAAAAATCTAATATAAATATAAAAATCTAAATATAAATTCGAAAATTAAAAAGAAAAAGATATATCATATCATATAAAACTTGTTATACATAGAATATCATATAAATCATATAAACTTATTATATTCATTTCTTTTTTTCTTTAAATATATGTATATATACGTACACACACACACACACACACACACACACACACACACACACACACAAACGCGAATTAATATTAATAAAAATGGTATTGGTATCCAAGTCATATATTTTCTATGAAATATTATTTCTTTCTTTTTTAAATATATCTCAATTAAAAATACAAAATAAAAAAAAAATTCACAAACATACACACGTACACATTGTAACTAAACTAAATTTGTTCGTACACTATTTTCATAACTTACAACACACGCAAATGCATAAAAAGAAATCTAAAGAAAAAAGAAAAAATAATTCTCTTGAAAAACAGAAACCTTTTGAAACAAATGCATACACAATAACGTTATAAAATAATGAAATATTCAAGACGAATATCGTATGATACTACCATATGTTCAACGATCCACGAAGTACGAATATCGATAAAACTTATAACTTGGGAAAAAAAAAAGAAATATTCTAACTCCTACATAAGTTCGTGAAAAGAGGAAAAGAAAGAGAAAGAGAATATAGAATTTTTTCGTTAGAGTACCAGAAAAGAAAGGTAGCAATATGACGGAGTATTCGATCATGAACAATTTTAGTCAATTTTCCTACCATATTTTTTCTTTCTTTTTTTTTTTCTTCTTCTTTTTCTTTGTACTTTATCGAGTTCTATAGTTCCATACCGTAGGCTATGGCAATCAAAAGTATTCGAAACGTAGGTCTCTTGCTCACATATACATACAAACATACATACACATAGCACTCACATAATCGAAAAGTAGAGGGTGGATAACATAGAACGCTTTATGCTAGTGGAAACTGTTCTTGGTATCAATATTTTACGGGGGCACGTTCGTCCATCGATCGAAGCTTTTCTGCATAATTAATCGAACTTCTCTCTTTCTCGTTCTCTCTCTCTTTCTTACTTTCTATGTGTCTGTCTTCCTCTCCATTTCCCCTCCCCCCTTTCTCTCTCTCTTCCTGGTATTATCAACCTGAAGCAACGTTTCATTTTCTCTAACAAACATTAAGAAAATTTTATATATATGAAGATACGACGAATATGGAATTAATATAAGAGTAAAACCTTTTTTTTTGTCTTTATATTTTAATTAATTAATTAATTAATTAATTAATTAATTATATATAAATGTATATGTACTACTTTTTGTTTTGTTTTTTATTAACATACGTTGGGAAAATTCTGTATATAAATATACGACAAATATTGAATTTATGTAGACAGAAAACTGTTTCTGTTTTTATTATTTAATTGACTTAAAAAAAAATGTTAATCATGTCTATGATATCATATAACTGTAAAGTCACGTACTAATATTCTGTAAAGATATAAACAGATAGAAAAAATATTATTAATAGTGAATTTAGAAAGAGATTCTTTTACTATTTATATTTTTTAATCAATTATGTAATCAAAAAAAGAAAAGATCGTTAATCTTCTATGACTTTATGTAACTTTAAAGTCATACGCTCGTATATATCTTTATTTCGTAAATCTTATTTCATTTTCTTTTTGTCATAAAATTAATATTTCTCATTAAAATATACATATTCGAAATTTCTAATATTTTTTAAATATAAGTTATAGTTCGTTTCGAGGAGGAAAAGAAAGGGAGGAAATATACGTAGCTATAATTTTAGTGTTATATAAGTTTTGTTCAAACATAAAAAACGATAACAAGAAATAGGAGAAATTTTTGAACAGATATTAGATAATGTTTTGAATAGAAATCGAAGAATTTTTAGAATAAAAATTACAAAATTCATCGAATAAGAAACGTTTAAATATAAATTAGAAAACTTTTATAATAGAAATCAAAGAATTTCTAAATTAAGAAATTCTTTCAAAAAATATAATTTATAATAAACAACATATACATATGTATTTTTTAAATTTATTATAATAAATATAAATATAATAATTATAAAGTAGAAATTAAAGAATTCTTAAAATCGAAATTAGAAAAATTGTATTTTACATTCGTACGATCGATTCGTTATTTGTTTCTATCTTAGAAACGATCAACATTATATTCTTTCCAAAAACGATTAAATATCATATTAAATTTATATTTATGAGAGGGATCATATGAAAGCACGTTTCACTTGCTCGAAAATGATATAAACGAAGATGATTGCGAGACGACACGTCTGAAGAATATAATAACGAGACGGTAAACAGTTTAAACGGCACGCACAGTATTTATTTATGTTCATTAAACATGTGCCACGTATACTCTGAACATAATCTTGTGTGTGTGTGTACACACATATACATACATTATTTAAAAAATATTTTAAAATAAATATAAAAAACGAGATAAAAGAGTAAAGTGACAAAAGGCTCAAAAAATTCACATGATTGATAATTATATCAAATTTTAGAAATGAGCATACAAAAAAAAAAGAAAAAAAGAAGAAAGGCAATAGATAACGAATAAACTGGCATTCAAAGGTAAGAAGAAGAGGAAGAAGAAGAAGAAATTGAATAATAAAATTCGAAAAATAAACGAGAGAGAGAGAGAGAGAGAGAGAGAGAGAGAGAGAGAGAGAGAGAGAGAGAGAGAGAGAGAGAAGAGAGGAAAAATCATGAAAGAAAGAAAGAAAGATAGAGGGAAAGGGAGAGAATATGTAGAAGTTCAGAGGAAGTTGAATAAAAGAGGGGTTGAGAGGAGAACAGCAAAAGAGAGAGAGAAAGAAACCGAGAGAGAAACCGTCCGAGTAAGAATGGCAAACTACTGTGGGACGACGCATCTGTCCAAGCATATTTGATATCCACCGACTTTCCCCAGCCACCCTCAACCACCCTCAACCACCCTCAACCGCCTCCGCATGCAGTCACCAAGAAAAGTACAACCGTTATGTATTTCTCTTTTTCTTCATTCCTCTCTCTCTCTCTCTCCTCTCTCTCGTTCGCTCTCTTGCAAAACTGCTATTAGAATAGCAGCAGCACACCTTCAACTACGAGTTGGCCGTTGCAAACTTGTCTTCTCCACCTACTCGAGCGTTCTCTGCCCTTCGAAACTGTGCCCCTTACTCCTTTACCCCCTTTACCCACAATATACTGTCGCCCCCTCTTCACCCTTTATAGTATACCTCACAAGCCCCTTCACCATCTTTCTACCACGTCCACGATTTCCACGACGCGGCGGTGGCTTTAATTTCGTGTCGCGGCACGAACGATCGGTCACCTTCCCCTCTCGTGCTTCATACCCCCCTCAGTCTACCCATTTTTTCCCAACCCCTTTCGTCTTTTCACGACAAAAGGAGGATACAGTCTTTCGTACGTCGTTCAACTGTAATTTCCATCGACGTGGGTTTAACGTAAAGAGATTGTGTGTGTGTGTGTGTGGAAAAGAGCAAGGTAGATTGGAAGGTGTGTGTGTGTGTGTGTGTGTGTGTGTGTGTAAAGTGGTATGTGTTAGAGTTGTGTGTGTATGTGTGATACAAGCTGCGTCACGACGACAACGATGACGATGACGAACGAACGCGAAGGGAAAAGACAAGGGACATATGGAACGTAGCTATAATACAAAGAGGGAGGAAGGGGAGAGCGGAGGAGAAATGATATAATTGGCATTCGCGAAGGGATGGGTAATATCGAGGCGCGGGTAAATGCTTTTCTGACTGACTATTACCGGCTATCAGTCGCGTGTCCGTACTTATATATATGTACGTATATATATATATATATACACACGCGCGCGCGCGCGCGCCTGCATATGTAAATAATACATAATTTATTTATATTCATTATGAGTAAAAAGTTCCTAAATGATTTTAAAAATCATGTACTCCTCTCCGAGATTTTGTAGCATTATAATTGTTTGTAATTTTACGATCAGATAAAAGAAAAATGAATAAATAAATATCTAAAAGTCTTGACAAAGAGCAATTGTTTTTAAAATCATCTAATAGGAACTTTTGGTGCCTATCTTGTATACAGGTATATAATATGTATATGTATATATAATTGGATACATGTTACGACTATATCGATTCATTTCAAATAGTATTATTTCTACTTGATTGTAATCTGTTTTGTGAGAATATAAAAAAACTATGATTCATTGAAAAACGTTATATCTGATTATACATATATATCTGAAAAAACATAAATCTGATTATAATACTGTGACTATTCTCAATAGAAAATATAACTCAAGAATCTTATCCAATGAAACATACTTATTTCTGGAAATTGTGCGCGTGCGTATACTTGTACACACACGCACAGAAAAAAAGAGAGAAATAGAAAATGAATATAAATTCAATGTTACATATGTAAATATATATAAAACTAAAGTAAATTAATTGGACAAAAAAGAATTATCTAATTTATACTTATGCATATATTATATATATTAATACTTATATTACTCACACACTCATTTACTCGTTAAAAAATAATATGTGTGTGTGTGTGTATATATATATATATAGGTATTATTTTTATATATAAATTTCATATATAAATTGTGTATGTGTATTTGATGCACACATACATTGATCTTTGAAGTACATAAATTAATTTTATAAAAAGAATGATTTAACTAATTTATACTTATATATATTATATACACGCGTGCGCATATACCAACTTAAGTATACTAAAAATAATTTTGAATTCATTTTTTAGTTTAGTTTTATTGGATATACTTAAAACACGTATATATCTACTAGTATCCTATACAAAAAATATCGAAAGTAATGGTAAAAGACCTTGCGTTTTCTTCACATTTAATAATCCAAATGTAAATGAGAAACAAAAAGAAAGAGAGGAGAGAGACGGAAAAATCTGTTTACGTATGAGTAACCTTGGAAGTAATTTACTTACAACTAAAGGACGAAGCAATGGCAAGTGTATAAGTTGTTGGTGATGATAGTGGTAGTGGTGATAATAGTATATAAGATAACAAGGATCCAGGCCGTTTTTAAAAATGTACGAACCGAGATTTCACGTAAGCGTGGGTAAGTTACCGACTGGAGAAAGAAAAAAAAAAGAAAGAAAAAAAAACAAATGAGTAAAACAAAGATAGAAAGAAAGAAAGAAAGAAAAAATGGGATCGTCGATCTAGTTAATGTTCGACGTGTCCGCGTAGAAATGGACGCCTACCGTGACCTCGCAAACTATTTTATACTATTCGCATAGACAATTCATAAAAGAAAACTAACTTGTAACGTCATATTCTATGCGAGTCGTGCTGAGAGAGAGAAAGAGAGAGAGGGGGGGGAGAGAGAAAGAGAGAACAAATCAAATTAGCACAACTTTGAACTTGTCTTAATTAAATTCGGGAGATAAAGAAAATTAATTGAAATTATACGAAAAAAATAATAATTAAATCCAAATCTCTGAAGAAAATTTCTAAATAAACGAAAATTATTTGGTGGATATTTATAATTAAATAAATAGATACATACATACACATACGCATACATCGATTTATAATTCATCAATTTTTTAGAAAATCGCTTAGAAAATTATATAGAATTTTTTTGTTATTACCGAATCTAATTATTACCGAAAATATTCTCTCCTAAACTATAAATGCTCCTTACATTAATTATAAATACTCCTTAAACTTGCAAAATATATAAAAAGAAATAAATGAAAAAATAAAAATTTATACAAGTGAAAAATAGTATACTATGCTAGAGGATATAATGCTCCAATATATACACATTACAAATATTATATATATTAATATGATGAAATATAATTTATATACATGACACACACACACACCAAATTTTCTTACTAACAAAAATTATATTATATATAATATTATATATACATATATACGTATTATATCAAGAATTTTAGTTAATGCTTTATGCCTGAAGTGTAAGCGAATCGCGTGTATAAGAATATCATTTCTCGTATTGGTCCACTTAGGAATTTTCCGAGACTATTTCAGTATGGATGATTGTATATGCGCGTATAAGTATGCACAAGAGTGAACCTTGGATCCTCGAAAGAAAAAAAACAAGAATGAAGGCGAACGTGACGATCGACACAAGAAAGTTCCAAAACAGATGCGACTTACGACTCTATATTTTTCTGTATTATTTTGATAATTTTCTTCAATAAATCTTTAATAAAATAGATTTATATATATATATATATATATATATATAAAAGATACGAGTATAATATATAAAATTTACTACTCTACATTGATGCATAATTTTGTATTGTATGATATTATTATATTAGTAATATTATATATAGAAAAATGTATGTCAAATTACCAACCAAGAATTTAAAAAAAAAAATAGAGAAAAAAAGAAAGAAAGAAGAAAGTACCATTAAAGTGAGTATTCAATCCCCTCTCGACTTGTCGAGTATTTAACCTATTTAGAGAGTTCAACGATGATCCCGATTACTGACCCTATGACTGCCCTGTTAACCCTTCGTGTCCGTATTTCGCACATTCGCCACAAAAAGTACCCGCATTCCGCAACTCCTCTTCTACCACCCACTTCAACCACATACTAATACATAGATATACATACATATGTGACGCGAACATTGAAACCCCTTGTGTATATGTATATATATATATATATATGTACGTATATATGAGGCCAACCGATCGATCGATATGCCAAAGAGATACGCTAGAGTAGCCTAATTACTCGCAAGCGTGAACGTAAAGGGCATCGAGCATAATGTATGATCCATTATGATATAAAGATATGTTCGGTGAGATAGAAAAAAAGAAAGGAAAAAAAAGAAGGGAAAGGGATGAAAAAAATTATAGTCAATATGATGTATAGGTATAGTGATGGTCCTTAAAGCTGACAATAATAGAGAAAAAGAGGGAAAAATAAATAAATGATAAATATGTCGCGTGACTGAATCGATTTGTATCATCGATCGATATATTTATGTGTTTTTATACTTGTTTTTAATCGCATTTGTATAATTAAGAAATTTTAATAATAAAAATTATAATAAATAAGTAAATAAGTAATAGGGAAATATATAAAATTATTTTTTTAAAAGAAGATAAAAGGTTTATATAACGAAAATTGTAAAAATAAAAAATTATATATAATTGTTAATATTTTGGAAAATTATTTTTCACTGAAGTAAATAAATGGAACATCAAGTATGTATATAATATATATTTTTTTTTAATACATAATAGTACGTAGGTATAAATGTATTTATGTACTCGTAACTTATGTATAAAAATAACTAATAATATTTTGAATCTACTCGATTATGAATATATGTTCTTTACGTTATATTGTATTATTTGTAATTTATATTTAATTTAAACAGCAAATGATCAATTACTAGTTCGTCGAAGTTTCCTTCTTTATTTTAATCTTTATTTTAATCATATTTAATATATATTAATAATATAATCAATTATTATGATAATATAAATATATATTAGGTTTTAAATACCTAAGATATATTTACATTACCACAACACTATACAAACTCGTATTTAATAATAAAAATATCAAATTCTCGAATGTCCTGCCATTATTTGCTCTATCTATTTTAAGGTATCTCCATATAAAAATCGTAATGACAAGTACGATATTTCTTTTCGTAATTCATTTTTTAGCTGTAATTGTGAAAATAACAAATTACAACTGAAATTAATAAGCATATTTAAATTTCGATGAAATCAAATATAAATGATGAACAAATTTTATTGAAAATATTTTCATAATTCACGGTATTTCGTTAAAAAAAGAACAAGAAAAAAGGAAAGAAAAAAAAAACAAGTTACACAATGAAAAAGATTTTAACAAATGTTCACAATAAATAATTATTAATAATTGAAGGATATTTTCGACGTCATAAAAAGTCGAGAGTCATCGTCGAGGGCAGATCGATTGCTACTAAAAAGAGAATTCGCTGAGTAAGGACATCGTATGCAGAATACGTACATAACATACGTATGCGTATATATCTATATATCTATATATGTGTATATGTACGCAAACACATACACACAAAATGTATGTACACCGGAATGCGGGTCACAAACCTAGCGATTTGTAACGATAACGATCGATCGACCATTCGCTAGTCTGCTCGTACCTCGATGAACAGTAAAAATGATCGTGCGAAAATGTGCATGACGTGTATAAATTCGTTGTTAAATTTATTTTAGAATAACATGCCATACGTATAAATATGTATAAAAATATATACATATATATACACACATATATACATATATAATATATATAATGTATTATATATATATAATGTGTATATATATATACATATATAAAAAAATTATTTAAATCTTAAAAATGATAGTGTATTTAATGTTTGTTCTAAATCTTTGTATCCAATTAATAAGTCGAATAAAAACAAAAAAATTGTTTAATTTAAACAGGTAGAAATTTATTTATTTTATTAAGATTTGTCTATCTATTTCATAAAATACTCATAATAACTTATTAGTTAAAATAAAAAACTTAAATTAGTGGAAAATTTTAATTAGACAAATTTATGCACGTAAGGTAATATATAATAATATTATTATAAAGCGACTAACTAATTAATTTCCCGTCTAAAATAGGACACTAATTGAATTATCATGCAACTCGATCAAGATCCATTCACCGTTGGATATCTTCGAAACGAAATTTCGTCATAATGATAATTCGATTACTTCGTCATTTTTTTTCATAATATATTATAAATATTTAACAAGTTAACAAATGCTCGTTTAATTATTCAAATATGACATTAACATGATACAAAAATGATTTAAAAATGGAACAATTTATCAAAAAACAAAAAAAAATAGATCCTAAAAATTACTTTTATCCAGAAGAATTAATACTATTTATCCAGAAGAAAATAAGTATAATTTAAAAATTGCATAATTCTTCAAGAAAATAAATCCTTGAAACAATTGCTTAATTTTTGCTGAATAACATAATCTAAACATTACATAATTTTTTTTAAAAAGAAAATTGATTCTTGAAAGTGCATAATTTTTCGGAAAAAAAAATCTAATTTAGAAATCACATAACTTTTGAAAAAAATATTACAACCTGAAAATTGTAATAATTTTTCAAGAAGAAGATATAACCTTAAAAAAATTGCCTATATTCTACAAAAAAAAAGAATATAACCTAAAAATTACATAATTTTTCGAGAAGAAAATCTAATCTAAAAATCGCATAATTTTTCAAGATAAGAATAGATTCTAAAATTTACAGTTTTTGAAAAAAGAACAACGATAAAAGAAAGAATAGATCTTAAAAAGAGCAAAATATTTCGAAAAGAAAATATGATTTAAAACAGGCATAATTTTTTCAAAAGAATAAAATGACGAAATCGTTAATAATTTTCCGAGATAAATTATATTCATCTTTTTATTTTTCTTTCAATATTTTTCCTTACTTCTAAGTACTTTTAACGTTTCTCTCGAAGGAGATTTCATGACAGTCTGCCTGAAATCCACTTGAGTAGCGAGGTCAACGTCTTTTGCTGAGACAAAAAAGAAAAAAGAAAAAAGAAAAAAGAGAGAGAGAGAGAGAGAGAGAGAGAGAGAGAGAGAGACTAATCTCCGTTAATGTCGTCGAAAATATGCAAATCACGAGTGCCATCCCGAATACTTGCTGGTTGGCTTTTAGAAACGTAGTCTAAAGATTCTCATCGTGCATTTCTCCGTTAACTCAATGTGACTTCATCCGCTTTAAGAAGTTAAAGACAAACTTTGAAAGTGATCTTCAAACTTATTCTTCTCTAAAATTTTAATTACACGTAGGCAAGTAATTATTATCATATACACAGGATGGAAGCCAAAAGTTCCTAGATGATTTTCAAAATCAATTACTTTCCTTTTCTTTTTTTCCGAGACTTTCTAGACTTCCAGTTGGATTTACAATACGATAAAAGAAAATGAGCCTAAAAAGTCTCGAAAAGAATTAATTGATTTTTAAGATCGCTTTTAAACTTTTCGACTACACCCTATATAATACAGTTAGATAATCTTTTTTTGAATATACGTATTATTAAAAGAAATGCAAAAAAAAATCGAAAAAAATATCAATAACAAAACGAAAATATTTTTGTTTTTAAATTTAATTAGTAAAATCAAAAAAAGTTAAAATATGGAAGATTAATATTTGCATTTGGATTATTCTTAGAAGAGAGAAAAGAAAATATTAATACGTTCATTGGCAGTCATTTCAATAAAAATTGCTTATATTTTTTGCGACATGAAAATAAACAATAAATAACAAAATTAAGATTAGTTATATCAACAGAAAAAAATAATAAAAAATTAAAAATAAAATACTAATGATATTACATAACCCTCGTTATAGCAATCGTGAGAACATTTCAATTGCTGTTATAAAGGACAAGATTCGCGTGCTAAGCTCTAAGACTATCGTTACGCACGCGTCGATAAGTTACCCACGCTTTCTCTCTATTTTTCAATTCTTCTTCTGCCTATTTTCCAAAAAAAAAAAAAAAAAGAAAGAAAAGGAAAGGAAAAAAGATTGACGCATTAAGAAACGGGACAATAGAAAATAAAATAAAAAAAAAATTACAATAATTACCCGTAATTACCGACAGGTCAGGTCAAATAGCTATGAAAGGGCAAACAAAATTAATTTACAAGCTATGAATTATTTCTGCTTAGAAGGAAAATTAGAATGACCTCATTCTCATCGATCAGAATGTTCTAGAATTAGAGTATATACAGGTGTGTGTGTGTGTATGTGTGTAAAAAGTATATTATATTAGCCGAGTCATTTAAATTTGAAAATAGATGAAAATTTGTCGTCAAAATAGTCGGATAATCTTTATGAATAAAAACGATTTAAAAAACACACACACTTACGTGCGCACATACACACATATACGATTCAATAATTTTTAGATAGGCCAAAAATCCTTAAATAATTTTAGAAATAAATTACTCATTTTTGAGACTTTTCAGCCTCTATATTTAGGCTCGTAGTTTTACAAGCATGCTTTGTAATTTTACAATCCGGAAAAAAAAGAAAGAAAATAAAACTAAAATATCTCGAAAAACAGAAATTGATTTTTAAAAACCTCTAATAACTTTTAGCCCACTTAACGTGAATTCGAAGTTACATGATTATTAAATTATATATTTATTACAACATATAATTATATACAACATATAATTATTATAATTAATACACACTTAGGCAACCATTAGATGTCCTTTCAATACGATTAAAATTACGAATGAAAGAGATAATGTGACTAAATGATTCCAATGGTCTCCCCCCCCCTCTCTCTCTTGCTCTCACACTTTCACTATCGCGATCTCGTGCGTGGATTAAGCACGACACGTGGGCAGAAATGCGACGCAAAGTGAAAGCAAAAGTTTCGTACTCGTAAAAGAGAGAAAGGTGGAGAAGGAAGAGGAGGGGTGAGGGTGGGGTTAGAGAGGGTGGGTGAAGGAGGATGCGCCCCTGGCAAGGTCGAGCAATGCCAGGTTCAAGGCCATCTCTAACGCGTCCACTCCTTACACTCTCCTAAGTATTTCTAATCTCTCACGTAAATGTACCTGTAAATATTTTCAATATTTTTCAAGAACCTATCTTTTTAAAATTTTCTATAGTCTATTAATAAAAAATAAATAAATAAATAAATAGATTAAAATTAAAGATTAATTATTATTAAAAAATTTATATAAAGTAATTAAAAGATTAAATTTGATTCAACGATAAATTAAATAAATTAATAAATAGTCCAAATGTGTGAATACATATATATATATAAAACTTTTTCAAATTATTGATTTGATATAATATTGAATAGTTCGTAAATATGTAATCATTTGTACGTGTCTGTGTGTGCGCGCGCACATATCTTTTTTCATTCATTGAACAAGTTCAATCTTCTATTTATGTAAATTTATTTACATAAGATTTTCGTAAATCCTAAAAAAAAATCTATGAAATCAAATAAAACAAAATGACAATTAAATAAATAAGTAAATAAAAAACTATTCAATCTGAAAATATATTACAAAAATACAGGGATGGACCAAAAGTTCTTCAACTGTTTTAAAAAATCAATTTGATACTTTTTAGATTAATCATTTTCTCAAATCGTAAAACTACAAGTTTAACTGTAAAGGTAAAACTGCAAACGTAATTACAAGCCTAAAAAGTCTCGAAATAAAGTGAACGATTTTGAAATAAAATAAAAGCATCTAAAAACTTTTGGCCAGTCCTGTATCTATGATAAACCAAAACAAAAAGAAAAAATATATGCAAAACTTGCACGCGTCCAATCGATATAAAAATTTCTTATGAAAAATCGATGAAAATCAATTTACGTAATATTCTTCATGAATTCTTTCAAATTATGAGATCATATATATTTCGATCATCACCGATGACGAATACGAGAAGAACACGGGAAATTTAAAAAAAGAATAAATGTCCATATCTATATATCGTGCATCATTTGTCTTAAGTATTGAAAAATGAAGAGAGAGAGAGAGAGAGAGAGAGAGAGAGAGAGAGAGAGAGAGAGAGAGAGAGAGAGAGAACGCATTTGGCCCCAATTATTCAAGGTTGATCTCTCAGTATGATACATTAATCCAGCATCATGTGTGCTTCATAGCGATTACGAATATGGCTCTCTTGACTCGAATCTTGTGGGAATTCATTGCGAAGATTTTAATTGGAGTACAATGAGATAAGAAAGAAGAAATTTTTTCGATTCGATTCGAAATGCTCATTCCATTATCCTTGACACGAAGAAAAACTATTGGTATTAACCTCTTCAAATTGGCATGATCGAAATGGTCAGATTTAAAATGTGAATTACGTCCAGTCCAATGCAATGCAATGCAATGCAATGCAATGCAATGCAATGCAATGCAATTATAACACACGCATAAACATAAATTAATTAATTAATTAATTGTTTCTGATACTATTTTTTATTTAATAGAAATATTAAAAATAGGATTAAGTATATAAAAAAGGATTAAGAAAAATATAATCTTAAAAACAATTCTCTAAAATTTTGTTCAATGTTGTAACTTTATTACACTGTTGTAAACAATTTATTGTATCAACAAAGTTTGATTAAAATCCACTGAAAATTATCGAAAATTTTAATGATTAATTTTATATAAATTCCATTTTGCAAATGTTAAATTAAAAAATTCTTACTGAAATGAAAAATATTGTGTGTGTGTGTGTGTGTGTTCATCCATAGAAAATTATAAAAAATTGAAATTAACGCACAATTATGTATAAATTTTTTTTGTAAATATAAGATTAACATTTTTTTCTGAAATAAAAAATTGTATTCCAAAAAGGAAACATTTATTCATTAATTTTATTAATACAAATATCAGAATAAGAATTTCTCATAAATGAATATGAAAATATAGTGGTCGTAGTCTATGCATCGTCGACAATCCCATAAACGTTTTACGTAAGAATACCACGAGTAAAACACCGACACGCATCAAGTATATACCGTTCACCAAACGAAAAGTCTACCTCCTGTCATCGTCAGCTGTGTAATACATACGTACATACATACATACATACACGGAATCGTGGTCCTTTGCTTTTATGCACATTTATCGCACTCTTGAATACCTAACAGGACTTCTAAGGTAAACATTTGACTTATATGACTAGCAGGTGGACAACTTCTATGGTAAAAGAAATCGTTATGTAAGTTTAAAGAGATGAAAACGTTGCTTTGTTGCTGATGCAGGACATGATTTCTCAATCTTTCGATTCACTCGTCTCTTTTTTTTTCAAATAAATAACAATAAATTGATAAATAATGATAAATAAAAATTGTTGAAATAAAAGGGCATTAAAAATTAGATAAAATTAAAATACAACAATTCAAGGACTTCTTTCTGATGATGACGTTGATGATAATGACGGATAAAAATTTGTAAAGAAAAAGAAGAAGAACATAATAAAAATTAAACGTGAAATATAAAAATACAGAAGTGGGCCAAAAGTCGTTAGACAAGTTTAAAAACCAATTACTCTTTTCTGAAACATTTTTTGAATTTTATTTACAGATTGTAAAACTACAAATTCAGCTTGGAAAATTTCTTTGCTTAATTATGAGTCTAGAAGGTCTTGGAAGAGAGTAACTGATTTTTAATATAACGAAAGAACTTTTGGATAAGAACCTTTAGCCATCCTATAGAAAAAAAAAAGATAAGTAAAAGAATTAAAATACATAAAATTAAAACCGAAAATCGATACTCAAAATTCTAAAAAGAGAATTATGTCTAAATTTGAAGACAAATTATGACGAAGAGATAAACGAAAAAAAAAAAAAAAGAGAGAGAAAGAGAAAAAGAAGAAAGGGAAAAAATGCAATTTGTTATCATGTTCCACAAAATGACGGCTCCGAAAACAAAAACGATAAGATAAAATGAAAAGCGTAGGCATAGCGACAGGTGTATTTATAAGTCTATACATACGTATTTACATACGTACGTATACGTATACAGGATAGACCAAAAGTTCTTAAATGAGCTTAAAAGTCAATTACTCCTTTTCGAAACTTTGTAAACACGTAATTCATAGTTTTACAATCTAAAGAAAAAATAAAACAAACAACAAAATAATCTAAAATAATATCAAAACGAAATAAACGAATTTTTAATACCACTTAGATACTTTTAGTACTTTTAGCTTAAGGACTTTTGGTATATCCTGTAGATACATATACAGGTAACAAGTGTTGAAATGACAGATTAGTAATGGCAATAAAAGATATTATCATGTGAACGTACGAAGATCGAATGGCTATCTATTGAATAATGCAGGCATGCACGATCAAACGAACGAACGAACGAACGAACGAACGAACGAACGTATTTCTCACTTTGAGAGCAAAGATAGGCAACGATCCGCAAGCTTTACGCATTTCACAACGTATTTAATGGAGTCAGTCCGTCGGTGACACGAATCGCGATGTCTTTTGAAACGAATGATTGTGAAATAATGTAGTAAAAAAAAAAAAAGAGAGAAAAAAAGAGAAATAATTTATTACTATGGATTTTTTTTACAAAAAACTATTACTTCAGAGATAAAAAAAAAGATAAACAGAAAAATAAATTATACATGATAGTATGAAAATAATTATTAAAAAAAAAAGAAAGAAAGAAGATAAATGAATGAAAAATAAAAATATAGAGTACTACTGTGTGATTATAGAATTAACGGCAATAAAAATGGATTAGAATAAAGGATATACATGTATATAATTGTAATTACGTAGATAATTTTTACTTATGCATGTATGTATCTATGTACGTATGTATGTATAGAATAGACGATTCCATAGATGAAAATTATTATATACAAAAAAAAGTGACTACATATAATAATATATAAAATATTATAATTATAAAATAATTATATTAAAGGAAATAAACATATATTTAGTCACTTTTTTAAAATAATTATATATTTATAAATAATTATATCAACAAAATAATTATATATCAAAATGTTTATACATAAAAATAAATATAACGAAACAAATATAGCTAAAAAAAAAATGAGGGATTTTTCTCGTTCGTTCTTTTATGTATGCAACTTTTAAATCTTACAAACAAAAATTTGTTGAAATCCTTTTTTGATTTCGAGAAAGCCTAATTTAAAATCCAGCAATAGGGAATAGTTCAGCATAAGAAGTTTGAAAAAATTTACATTTCTATTCGAAAAAATAAACGAATCCTTTTTCTCTCGTATATCGTTGCTCTAGCCGTTCTAAATATACACATCGATAACTAACGAGTTTCAGGATACATACTTCTCTTTTTTTTTTCCTCGTGGCCTTCCAAAAATACATACCTTATAAACATTACTACTACGAACTTCGTATTTTTCGAGAGTTCTCAAGAGGAAATCGGACCAGCTAGGAAAATATCGTGCTAACGAGCATTGCGCGTAAATACGAACCGCCACGAAATACGAATTGGTAAAAAAGTTCCAAAAAAATTTCTCTCGTTTTAAGTCAATTCGGTTAAAAAACGAATTTTACGTAACTTTCCAATCGATTACCAACGATTCGTTTAATAAAAAATGAAAAATAAAAAATAAAAAGAAAGAAAGAAAGAAAGAAGAGAAAGAAAAGGAATAAGGCAGATTTCTATAGAAAGCATATCTATAGGAGTAATTCTTTTTTTTTTCAGAATTAATAATAATTGAGAGTTCATCAATCGCGTATTAAGAATCCGTTACGTAATAAAAATAAAAAGAAAGATAAGAAAGATTGACGCAAAAAAAAAACAAATTAAATCATTTTCAGATTTCTTTTTTTCTTCAGAAATAAAAATAATTGGATGATTATTATAAATTAGAGTGCAGAATATTCTTTAAAAAAGTAAGAAAGGAAAAAATATCAACGAATTTCCTTGCATTTCTGTTTAAAAATTTTTCACTAATTTTTTCATTTCTTTTTTTTTTCAGCGACATTTTTTTTCTCCTTTTTCCCCCTAAATTTATCCAAATTTGCGGCCAAATTAAGGCGTAAGATCGTAAAATAAATAAAATTCAGGCAAAAAAATTCAAGATTTGTACATTCGTACTAGTGAGTTATTGTATGTATGCGATCATATGCAATTTTTGCTGCGACGGTATAGGTATACCACCTCCTCTCCATACTAATCACAAGAGACCTAGATCAAGCAACCGACGACTCTGCGATCGCTGCATTCCATCGACGTAAAAGTACTCCTCGAGTTCCAAGGCCTACGAGTCGACAACGAGGACGACGGAAGGAGGAATAGAAGGAAGCAAAAGAAGAAAGAGGAAGGAGAAAAAGGAAAGAGGAGGAGGAGGAGGTGGTGAAATTCAAAAAAGGGAAACTCCTTAGCCAGAGGGACTCGAGGAATGTCTAACACTGTCGCAATTTTCTTAAGCAATCTACGAACATGGTCGATCAAATTCACGGTCTCTCTCTCTCTCTCTTTTGTATATGTATACATGTATGTGTGTGTATACACGAGGCAGATATATTCATATTTAATATATAAAAAGTGTCCCAATAAAAAAAAATGTCCATCAGGATTATTATAAAATCCGGTGATTTTTTTCCGGAAAGCGCAAAGAGACAGATCAATTTTGTTTTTTAGGGTGACGGAGCCACCTCATAAATTCACTCACTTTCATTTATACTCTTTACGAGGAGTAACAACCCTATTCAAAAATCTTGGCAACAGGGATCAAGTGGTAAAACTGAATTTCCATTTTATTATATCTTAAAATTCGAAACGTATTTTCTCGGAAATTATTAACTCGAAATTGAAACAAATAATATCAGAATTAAAAGACTTTAATAACGATATGATCCCACTTGATCCTACTTGCCGTTTAAACTTACCTTCCAATAGTTGGAAGATTACTCTACAGTGTGTGAATTTAAGACAAGGAGGAATGTTTCTTTCAAAAATAAAATTGATTTTTCTCGAAAAAAATTGATCTTTTTCGGTAAAAAAGAAAAACAAGAAAAACACTAGATATCATAGTAATCCTGATTGATACTTTTCGTTGGGACGCTATATTAATGTTAATATATCATATTACACACACGCGCGCGCGTGTTTATCGATATTTTGTTAAACCTAAATCATTGACCTTTCGAACAACTTCTTTTATAATACATAAACCGGTTATTCGTGGTCGTAAAGACGTAACTTTGTCTTTCTCTTTTTCTTTTTTATTGTGTCATTGATTTAGGAAGATCCTGTTAAATCCTATAATTGTTTTTTATTATCATTGAAAATGTTAGCAATCTGAGATAAGATTAAGAATTAATTGAAAAAAATAAAGTTAAGTCATTGAATACGTAAAATTATTGGTTCAGCATTTTTTTCCTTAATCAAGTACTTTCAAGGACATCGACAAATAATTATGGTGAAATAAAAAAAATATATATACTCAAAGATATATAAATATGTATACATAATATCTATGTACACTTTTACATGTTTATTTCGAAACTAAAAAATAAAATAAATAAATAAAAAATAGTAACGTGAAGGATACGTTATAATCAAACTATCTTTATATTCCATATTTGTAAAAAAAAAAAAAAGAAAAATAAGTAAAATTTTTAATAATTTAAAATATTTAATTATAAAACATTTTAATGTAAGAATAAAAAATCTTAAAACAATTAAATCAATTATAAAGCTAATGTGTTACTGTATGTGTAAATTTATAATTTAATACCCAAATAATAAATTTCTCAACAAAATTTTCATATAAAAAAAAACTAATTAATACTGATTGAATTAATAATATAAAAAACGTAAGATGATACATGTTGTATATACGTTAAACATTGCGTGCGTGCGTGCGTGCGTGCGTGCGTGCGTGCGTGCGTGCGTGTGTGTGTGTGTGTGTGTGCACGCGCATATCTATAAAAAGAGATTACTGTGTCCGCATTTTGTACGAAGCAAATTTAACGGTCCGCTTTTTCGTTACACTTAGTAAAGATGTTTACTGCCAGGTTAGGCGGCAAACTAGAACGCATGAGAAGCAGCGAATCGATGAGATGCCGTGTGTGTGTGTGTGTGTGTGTGTGTGTGTGTGTGTGTGTGTGTGTGTGTGTGTGTGTGTGTGTGTGTGTGTGTGTGTGTGTGTGTGTGTGTGTGTGTGTGTGTGTGTGTGTGTGTGTACGTAGTATGTATGTATTTTTCTCTTCGTGTCAGGCGTTTACCGACTTCCTAAAACGGTGCTTTAAAATCTACCGAATGGTTACAATTTCAACGTGCAAATTTTCTCGCGATCTCTCTTACGCATACACATGTGCATACGCATGCACAAATATACACACACGCACCACAGATACATCTTTCTACTATCCTTTTTATTTTTTCAAATTAGACTATACATCTCAAAGAATTACTCCGTTTTCGTTTTCCATTTCTTTTGTTTTTCTTTTTACTTCCATATTTTGCATATATGATAAAATAAATGTGATATTAATTTGCATATTTGTTTGAAAATTTCTCGTGGTTACAATCTCAACGTAAAAGTTTTCTCACAATATCTACCTTTCCATATACGCTTCTCCTTTTGTATTTTTTTCAAATAGAAAATTGAGAAGTTACTCCGCTTTCTTTTCTATTTTTTTTTTATTTATTTATTTATTTATTTATTTATTTCATATTGTGTATATAGGAAAATGAATGAGATGTTAATTTATATATTTGTTTGAAAATTTTGTTCGTACGGTTATTATCTTTTTCTTAATTCGATATAAAAAACACATACATATATATTGCATACTTTTAAAGTACTTCCAATGAAAAACATTTTAAAAAAAAATATCGATAACTTCTACAATTTGAAAAATGTAATTTATCTTCAAATAAAAATCATTCCTTTTCTGATTCATTAGGACCATTAAATACAAAATACACTTCCTATATTAAAATTATTCTTAACATTTTAAAAAGGTTTAATAATAGTATAATATATGCTGTTAAATATACAAAATGAACATAAGTAGAAAGTCACATTAGTATAGCTGTATAAATGTTCTAATAACGAACATTCTTCAAATAACAGGTTCAACTTCTTTTCTTTTTTCTTTTAACTAATTGCAACAGCTAAAAAAATGTTTTGTTCTTTCTTTTACATTTTCGCACGATGACGAGATTAAAAAGAAAATCCATAATATATTTCTTCGAGGAAGAGTTTATGTTAGAGAAAAGAAACTCGTGCAACTCTAGTACTATTCAACGTAAAAGTACGATATCAAGCGAGGTCGCATAGTAACCTATATTTCATGCAAATTAAGAAACCGGTGAGCAGGTGTAAACACGCGCCTAGCGTAGTCACTTTTATGTAAGTCTGTGTATGTATATATGTGGTTGAAATTTGCATGTTAAAAGACTACGTCTTTTTCTATTAATCACGTATTTTACGTTATCAAATGATCTTGCTGATTTTCTACACAATACACACACACACACACACACACACACACACACACGTTATTGTTGATATATATACTATTGATAAATATGTTGTAATATAAAATACATAGTGTATAGATAGTACTGTAATCATACACGAAATATGCTAATATTTTCTAATTTATATTACATTATATAGCGATAAAATATGAGGTGAGAAATTATATTTAAAAAAAAAAAGAAAATACGGAAACTATAGATGTGTGTTTTACAAAGTAATATTATATATATATATATTTATTTATATATATTATCAGCTAATTTCATTCGACTTTTTTGATATCACTTAACAATATTTCATAATTTAAAAATAAAGAAATAAAAAAAAAGAAATAAAATAAAACTAACACCAAAAAGGAAATAAATAGACTAATAGTTAAATAGGCTAAAGTTCTTTAATAACGACCAATCAAAAAGTTAACGCAAGGCAACATAAACCGTGACATTGTCTGTAATTACATCAGTCTTGGACTGTGTGTGCTTATATGATGTAACTTAGTATACTGTCAAGGTCAGTAACGAGATCATGCACAGTAATGTTATTATAAAAATATAATAAAATCTGTATGAGTAGTATAATACATTATAGTTAAAAGTTAAGAAAAGATTACTTTTATAAATCTGTTTTATAAATTGTCTTTTATAAATCTGTGAAATATATATTATTCTCTCGTTTAATTTTTATTTCTATTACCACCATTTTACTTTTGAAATTGAAACGAACTCATTAGAAACATTCAATTACTTTGTCTAGAGAATAACGATATTGTGATTTATTCTCAGGAGAAGAAAAAAGGAATAATAATAATAATTCTTGTTTACACATTAACATGAAACTTACATGTATTCATAACTCTTCAACCCCCCCCCGTCTCTGACACATTTTCTATATATATATATATATATATATATATAAAAACTATCATCTTCAATGTTCACACGAGATATATATCTCTTCTTTTTGTCTCCCACATATACACAAAGAAAATATTACGACAAAGAGAACAAAGTAAATAAAAAATAAATAAATTAAAAAAAGAAAGAAAGAAAAAGAGAAAAGAAGGGAAAAAAAGATGTGCGTGGCACATAGGGAACGCCTAGACGAGAGGACAAAGTAGAGAGGAGAACACGCGTGTTCGCGTGTCAATGGGCGTGTGAGTTCTCCCTCTGTCTTTCTTCTTCTCTCATATTTGCGTGCACGCGGTGAGCCCTTGCCCCCACCCCTTTCGAATATGCGCGCGCTCACCGCGGAACCCCTACATTAATGTTTTCAGTCACAAGCTGGAAAGTTTTGTGATGGCAACCTCGAGCTAACAGTTACCCTGGAAACGCTTTGTTGTGCCACGAGGGATGAAGAGGACAGAGAGAGAGAGAGACAGAGAGAGAGAGAGAACTATCCCCACCCTTAAAACCCACCCCCAACTTACGAGAAACTCTCTGTCCCACGACGACTCACATCAGACTATCCTCTAATCCGACTTAACTTGACCTAGCCCAAAACTTATCTCTCGCAAAACACTGTATAATATATGGGTATGTATCTACGTATCTGTCTCTGTCTATCTGTCTGTCTGTCTATCTTTCTGTCTTTCTTTCTGTAAATGTATGCGTGTACTATTGAGTTAGCTAATAAGTATAGTAAAATTTATTAAATCTACATAAATAACATTGTATCAGGTATCGCATACTAAAGATTTTGACATTACTTATTGGTCGATTAAATACTATACTATACTACTTTTAAATACTATGCTATACTATACTGTATTATAATACAATGGAAACTTAGTAATGTCGACAATTTGCAATATTTTACATCTAAATAAATGACTGTATTCAATATGTTTTTTTTTTTTTAAATATAAATTTCTACGTTACTATATATATTATAATATTGATTTGGTCACTAAGTATATCGTCGAAATTAGCAGTATTTTGTATTTAAAAATACAATGTTGTAAATACACACGTATAATGTAGCTGTATTTAGGATGTTTTATTAAAAATTTTGACGTTAAACACTTATTAGTCAATTTGATAGTGTACTATAGTATAATAACGTCGAAATATTTGCAGGATTTTTATTTACGTTAATAACACTGCATTCAAAAATTTTTTATAGAAAATTTCGACACTCTTTCTTGATCAACTCAATATTACTATATAATGTATAATATACTATAATAATGTCGAAAAATTTTTTAAATTTTATATTTAGATAAATGCTGTATTTTTAGTATTTTTTACAACAAATTCCGATATTACTGTAATATAGTATAGTTTTGAATATTTCAATAAATAATATCAATATTTTACAAAAATATCAAAATTGCTATTGTTTAGTATATTAAATTCAATATTGTTTGTTGACATAATAAAATACTGAGAATGTATATTACTTATTAGACATATTTATCTGGAAACATATTTATGTATGTAAATGGTATTCTGTATGTAAATAAGTATATATGTATATATATAAAGTCCATTAAATCTAATGGACGTTATAGAACAAGTTAGAGAAACAGTACCACGCATATACAAATACATAGGCATATCTAAGAAAGACACAAGAAATAGGAATAAGGAGACTGACGCCTATTCTTGTTCTAAATTCCAAACAATTAACTAGACTGTGACTGAATGTTACGTAAAACCGTTGAAGAAATTCAAGAGAGAACAAAAGACGACAGAGAAAACGATTCACCAAAACGAGAAGCATTGTTATCGTTATTCGAACGTTTGTAATAACTTGAAAGAACATAACCTCAAAATAAGTTCTCACGAAATAAAATAAAATCGAAAAACCGACTGAATATAAACGTCTGGTCTTTAACGATTTTATGTAACTACTTTTTCTCTTTATTTTACTTGTTTTTATTTTCCTTTCTTTCTACATAAGCTATCGTCCATGTCACATGACTTAATTTCTTCTAAAAATGAAACAAAAAAAATTAAAAAAATAAAAAAAAGGTGAGATACAACTCGAAGATCGCAAGATATATATATCATGTATCTAACGGTCATGCGACTTCCGTTCATCTCAATACAGTTCATGAAGTAACATGAAATACTACAGAAAGTAGACGCGCTCGTTCGCGGGCACGAATTTCCACAATGAAAACTGGTCACGTAAAATCGTAACACCGTAATACCCGCGTTCCAAGGATACACGTTTTGTATTCAAAATACTTGTTTACTCTCGACTGGTTTGTCTACGCGTTGGTCGGACACAGTAACAGCGCCACACCAAAGCAATAGAAAAGCTTTTTCGACGAATAAATGAACGGGAAAAAAACATTACATGGATTCTAAAATCAACTTTTCTTTTCTACTTTTCTTAAATGTGATTTACAAAATATAAAAAAAAAAAACTCGTTTTTATCATAACAGAAAAAAAAAAGAAAAAGTAAAACGTCTGTAAAAGATTATTAATAAAAATTGAATCTAACAAAATATTATTCAACAAAAAAGAAAAAAAAATTAATTAATATGAATTAATCAAAGTATATTTTAATAAGGAACGATATGATATGGGATATTGGTGATCCTAACTATGTTCCGAAAAAACCGAATATAAAAATACGAAAAAAAGAAAGTAACGAATATTTTTCTAACAAGTTCTTTAGATATCTGTATCTTTCGTGGAGTTATTATTATCCAAATACCTCCTACGAAAACTCATGATCGTGCTCGAAAGCATTCCAGTGTAATACCTTACACGTATAGGTGTTGTCGATGGTAAGTGAAGGAAGAAGATGGCGAACGTTGATCGATCCCACGCCATTACTTAACGTACCTACATATATATACTTATATATATTGTATATATATACTTATGTGTATATATATGCTTATATATATATCGTGTATATATATATATATATATATATATATATACTTACATACACTCGTTATGTGTGCGCGCGCACGCGTTGTACTCTGTACGCATATAAAAAAAAAATAATTAAATTTTTAATGAAAATAAATAAATGAAAAGAAGAGAAAAACGAAAATAGAGAGGGAAGAATAAGAACCTGGTCACAAAATTTGTCGAAAACATTTCAAATTCGTTGAAACGATTTCTTACGGATAAGTGTTTATTGGCAAGTCACGTGACTTGTTACCAAAGAAGCTACATGTATACGGCCGAGAGCTAACCTACGCGAGAGTATAAACGCAAGAAATGCTATAGCGCAGATGGTTGCATGCATTCGCAAAGTCTCTCTTTCGAGGTCATCGAGATTCTCCGACGTGCGTTTCGTCGGTTACGCTCGAGTTTCTTAAGACTAACGAGTCTAAGAGAGAGGAATAAAAATAATGCTGATAACGATACATTAATTATTTTAATAAAACCTTGGATCTTGAAAGAGAATATTTTCTGAAAAATATAACATACGCATATAATGTTAATATCAGCATATTATTGTATCAACATATTAGTATATCAACGGATTAGTATATTCACATTTATATATAATGTAGCTGTAATATATATGTAATGTGAAATATCAACATATTATATCAATATACATACACATATATGTTGCTGTATACCCAATGTTGATATCAATTATATTCTATGTAAACGTGTGTGTGTGTAAAATATCCATATATCAAACGAAACAAGCACTTATTATTCGTTCAGAATAATTTAAATTTTCTCCCATCTTGTTACTACGCGCATGTGTTCTATAAATACCTAACCTCAAATTTCGTTCCATCAAAATTTATCCATAACAAATCGCCAAATAGGAAAAAAAGACAAAAGAAATCTTTAAGGTATATAGACAGAAAATAAATTGGACGCACCTAAAAAGAAAAAATAACATTACGTTCGTTGCGATTGAAACATTACAGTCGAGCATAAATAGATAATAAAATAGTGATCCATCGTGTTATCTTGCACGATAACGCGACGGACATACGCAAAGAGGAGGAAGGAGAAACGACTATGATGACTACACGACGACGACGACGACAAGAGAAATCCTCGTGAAGTAGCTCTGATCACGCTGTCTCTTTCTAATGTGTGTAATTCTTCCCTCTATGCCCCACCCACCTCTTTTTTAATCCTAGTCCAATAAAACAAGAGCAGAAAAATTTGTAATCGAAAGAATAACAATGAAAGACAATCATCACGACGACGATAACGATGATTATGATGAGATGACGACGATACGACGACGACGATACGACGACGACGACGACGACGACGACGACAACGACGAGGAGGAGGAGGAGGAAGAGAAGGAGGAGGACTCGGCTATTGACGAGATTTTCCGAGACACGTTGTAATGTTCCGATAAACGCACGAAAGAATTCGAACGAATTCCGACGGAAGAAGCCGAAGCGAACTGCCGGAATTATCGACTTTGGCTGTCGACCCTCGTCGTCGTCGTCGTCGTCGTCGTCGTCGTCGTCGTCGTCGACGACGTCGCCGTCATTGTTGTTATCGTATAATACGGTGCGACGCCTCCTGGAAAAACAACGTGCAACGTCTAGTCTATAAATTTCAAACTCGCTTATTTGTCTTCCTCCCTCTCTCTCCTTCACTCTCTGTTTCTTTTATCTTATATGAAATATTGTATTCGAAAAACAAGGAAATAAGGAAAAGGAAGGAAATAAAATTAAAAAAAAAAAAAAAAATAACAAACGACGAAAAAAAGACAATCGAAAACTTGTATACAAGTTTACGTGTTCCATCCTACAACACTGCATCGAATTGAAGAAGAACGAAACGATCGTAAGGACAGGAAGGAAGGAGGCAAAAAGACGACGAACGAACGACGAACGACGAACGACGAACGACGAACGACGAACGAACGAACGAACGGACGCGCGCGCGCGCGCGAACGCGAGCGTGCCCGCCAGTGGCACAAAACTAACCCCCAAAAAGTCGAGTAACGTCGGCACGCCGTTACTCCATTAGCGAAGTAAAAAAACGAACGTGCTACGTGTACAAAATCGTTTACCGTTTTAACTTTTAACTCGACGGAATATGCCGGGAACGATGAAAGAGAGAAAAAGATAGAACGAAAGACAGAAGAGAAAAAAAAGAAGAAAAAAGACGAGAAACGGGCGAACAGGACGCTTTTTCACTCAACACTTGAAAATTATTTAACGAATAACGTACAACGTCAATCTTCGACGGCACAATGATTTTTGACTTACCCGTTATAGCGGCACAGTTAGTAGGCACGCAGAAGACTGCTAAAAACCGGATCAATTCTCCTTCACAAACACGAAAACTTCGGCAGGCAATCACGGGGCACAATGGCGAGCCGCCTTGTGCGATGCGCCGGACGGACCTAATGCTACCGCCATCTGCCGACTTACTAGCTGTACTTAACCAAGCTACACGATTCGACGAAATGGACCAATCAACGTCGAGCTTGCCTTTACGCGGGAACTCGCTTGGCGCGAATCATTCGCCACGTTGTCGCTGCTGCACCATCGCTATGTGTAACCACGATCGCCATTTTTTATCTACTTTATCGTTCTTTTACTTTTCAATATTTTTCATAAAAATTAACATCGAACGTTTTTAACTCGAATGAATCCAACGATATTTTTGTATATTAATTATTCGAATTGTTATTTTGTTTCTGTTTTTTTTTTTCTTTTTTTTAACTAAATTTTAACTAAATTTCACATAAAAAAAAATATCGACCGTGACAAATCGTATCACGCAAAGTTTTTTTTTTGTTTTAAATTGTCTTATGATGCAAGACGATCAAGATAAGATAAATATTACAAAAGATATGCAATCATACGGAAAGAAGTTACAAACGAACAGTAAAAAATATGAAGAAATCGAGAGGAAAATTTTTCATGCTAATCTATCGAAAGAAAGGATTTTGTTTGAAATAGAAGAAATGAAAATGAGAAACGAGATGCTCAAGGTTCGATTAAGAAATATTCATGATAATTATTTGTCCTGCGTAATATTTAATAATCAACAAAAATACGAGGAAGAAACTCGCGGGAAATTTGAAAAGTTAACGATCGAACAAGATAATTTGAAGGAACGTTTGATCGAATACGAACGATCAAAGGAAGAAAATGATGAAAAGATCAAAGAATTATCTATAACAATAGAGATAGAAAAGGTAATTAATATAAAATACCCTTTTATGAGATTAATTATAATTATGATAATCATTTTATGTTCTTGTGTAAATACACTCTATAAACGAGATGTTACAATTAATTTAATAATATTTCGTAGAAAAGAAATATAGCTTTACGTCGTAAATTAGAGAGAGCATCGAGAATGAAAAATATCTCGCAAGAGTTACGAGATAAAATTAACGTTGTCCTAACCAACAAGTCATCAAATGAAATCTAACAAAATTGACGAATTAAGTAACATTTATGAATATAAAATCATTTTCTTTTACTACGGCATAAAAATGGACGATTTACTATGGCAATAAACATGGTCAATTTAATATGACATAAAAATTGACTATGATACACGACCTATAAATCGGTATGACCTATAAATCATACAAATAAAGAAATAAAATTTTTAAATGGAAATTGAAATACTTCCACCAATCCCTTTTCAACATATTTTGAATTCTTTCGTTGATCGTCACACCATAAACGGTCTTTTTTCTTGATCATTCATGATCATTCCATGAATAGAGATTCTACCTCTTTGTCTTCATACTTCTTCTCTAACAATTCGATTGAAATCCTCTTATCTCGTATTTGCAAACAAAACGACAAGAGAGTCTCAATTTAATCTCCTTCCAATACTTGGAGCAAATGTTGCAACTGCTCGACTTGATTTTCCAAATGTTCTTGAATCATAGGAGCACGGTGTAAATTCTTTGCTATTCTGTTACCGGTAGTGCACACCTTAGCTCTATCATTAGCCAGTTTCTTCATTAACGTAGCATTTTCATTCTCTATTTCAGTCAACCATTCCTCTAGTTTTTCACTTTCCATCTTAATCTTTTCTGCGTCTAGAGATCTCAAATGTAATTTAACATCCCCAGGTGGTCTCCTACATATGTATATGTATATATACACAATAAATATTACTACAGTAATAAATTATTTATAAAATGAACTAGAAATTCTTAGCATACCAAACAGTTTCATTAGTAACTGTATTTCCTGCTTCTTCGGACAGTTTGGAAAGTTTCGTCAATCCAGCTTCCAATGAACCCTCTTGATATATTTCATTCAATTGATCGTTCATTTTCTCCAACAATTCATCGACCATAGCTTTATACAATTTGCGACCAAGCGAAGAAGATGGCTGTTTCTTAATGATAGTCAATAATTCGAGAAACTCTTCCTTACTGAAACAATAAACGAAATTGTTTTGCTCTCTTTGAATTCTTTCTATTTCATATAATTATATACAGAACAGAATAATTTTTATTCGCAAGTTATAAGTAATATTAAGTAATAATATATGTTCCTATCTCTTGTATATAAATGTATATACTACATATCTAAAGAGAACAAATACAGTATTAATATTAACGATATATGTAGACATAACCTTATTCAAGCTTTCAAATATGCCGGCATTCTTTTCAACGTACTTATATACATATATACGATCGCATATTATATGCAGTGTGTAACTTTATGTGACGTAACACACTTCTACATATAGACAATGTTTTCAAAATAGACCGTATTCCAAACCAATTAAATTATCTTCTTACACACAAGTCGTGCACAATCGATACAGGATTTACATGAAGTCTGGTAATACTTTAAATAATTTAAATGGTAAAAGTGTTATCGGAGTTTATGTGAACTCTGTAAAAATGGAAATATATGCGCATGAATCGTATCATAATGATCAAATTTTGTTTCTTTTTAACCTAACTCGAAACAAACTTTCCTAAGTTCCCCACTTCTACTGAGGCTTTCAATCCACGAAGCAACGCTGATATATATCGGATCCTTCTATCGGATTACGACAGCAGACAAACAATGGATACTAACCGATTGCGCAATCAATGGAATTTCTAAAAGGATTAAACCTGAGAATGATTTTATCATGAAAGTTAACCTGTAAAGTAAACTTATCTATGGTATAAGAATATTTAATGATAATAAAAGTTGATACAAATGAAACTGTTAATTAAGCCAATAATGAAGATAATTGAATCTTTTTAATTTTCTAATTTCTAATCAAACAATAATAATCTTATCATAAAAATATTGATCTATAAAGTAAACTGCTGTAAGGATGTACTTATTGATAATAAATTGATACTAATGAAGTTGTCAATTAAATCAAAAGTAATGATAATTTTCGAATCTAATCTCCTAATTTCTAATACATACATTTTAAGAATATATCTTAAGAACAATTTTATTGCGAAAGTTAATCGGAAAGGTACTCATAATATATGGTAAAAACACGCATTAATAATAAATCGATATATTAAAATTATTTAATTGAAACAGTAATTAAAATTAAAAATTAAAAAATAAAAATTAAGATAACTATTGAGTATAATTATCTAAAAATGATATATATATATATATACATAAATAAAATATATAAATATAATATATATAAAGAAATTTTATATATATACATATATAAGGAATAAAAAAAATTACAAATAAGAATTTCAATTTCATAAAATCTTACCAATTCTAACTAATAAAAGAAACAATTTCTTCAACGTCGATATAGTATGCTCGATCAGGCCGGGACTGGTGCAATTTGATATCAATGCTACATATTTGCATTAGTCCAGACCTAACTGAGTACACTAATCATTTCTTTTCAACTTTCAACTTCAATAATGACGGTGACGATGATGACGACCCTTTTTTCACAGTGTCTATCATATGTACCATGACAAATGACTATTCTTTTTCTTTTTTTGAATTTAATTTTAAGACTTGAAAACACTGTATAAGAAAAAAATGAAACAAGAAATTGTCTTCGTTCTACGATCTCGATCGATCGACAACCGGCACGATATTCACAATGCGAGGGTCGCTCCAACAACTGCGGCTTCCGTTGACGATATCTCTCTCTCTCTCTCTCACACACACACAGACACACATTCTCTCTCTCTCTCTCTCTCTCTCTCTCTCTCTTCCTTTCGTAGTAGTGTAGTAATACACGCTTAGGGTCCTTTGTTTCCTCGAACATTTCATGGAATTCCTCGAAGGTCAACCGGTATACCAGCGTTGCTGAGTTTCTCGGAAGAGGAAATAGAAGGAGGACGATTAGTAAAGAAGTTTAAGAGAAGGAGATGAGAGGATAAAATCTCTTTAACGGTTGTGATTCTTAGAATGAGAAATGTATAGAGAAAGAGAAAGAAAGAAAGAGAGAGAGAGAGAGAGAGAGAGAGAGAGAGAGAGAGAGAGAGAGAAAGACGCGTAATCCTTTCGATGGTGACCGAAGAACTCGATGGCCACGTCAGAGAACGAAAGAACGAAAGAACGAACGACGAATTAACATGCGAGTCGCGAAGGCCAATGACATCGAGTGACACCATCGTCCCAGCGACCTCAACATTTTCTTCCCCTCCACACGATATTCTTTTGCTTGAGATCATATCGTTTGTAACTAGGTAGATATAACGTACTTTCGAATAAATACCCGACATTGTGAGAAATTAATTATTTCGTCAAAATTTTTGTTCCACGATAAAATAAATATAATCAGGATTTATACGTTTCGCGACATTTTAAATAAGTGATTTTGTAAATTTTTCTTTTTTTTTATTTTTTTCCACGGGGAAAAAAAAACAAATATGTACACGAAGATTATACGATTTTTACATTTCAAATTTATAAATAGTAACATTTTTACAATTTTCACATTTGAAATTTGGCGCCTTATAAATGCAACATTTATACGATTCTTACATCATCAATTTCGCGTCTTAGAAATTTATGATCTTATTTTTCCAACGATCTACTTTATTGCCGTCATTTTAAATATTTTTCGAAAACCGCGAAATGTCAAATATATTTCTTTTATAACATTCTTTTTCGGATCATTCTGATTAATTTTTCAGGAAATACTGCTTACAAATGATTCGATGGAACGACCAACGTGTACACTCATGATCGAACGATGCTAATGCAAAACTGTGACCGCCTTTTTTCGTTCCTTTCACTTGAGAGTCGAACGCGGAAACATCGTTGTAATCGACCATCATTTTGCTGAGGTTATGATCCATTCGATACGTAATACTAAGGCGAGAGTTAATAAACTTTGTCGAAGTATCTTGCTGGTTGATTAATTTTATGTTGATTAGAAGGGGAAAGCATTTATCACTATATTGTAATTAAATATATATGAGTAAGTGCATTTCCATTGAAGAAAAGTCAAAAAATAAAATACTTTAGATTAGAAGGAAACTACACATAGTATTTGATATGATACGTTCCAGTACAGATTACTTCTTCCTGGAAGCAATCATGAAGCAAGAAACTTCCGGTCATGCTTATATAGCTATAATTATAAGCCTTGGGAGAGAGAATATCTTTGAATCCTTCCAAAAATTATTTTTAATATTGTCATTACTTAATATATGTAACATTTCCATAAGTATTATTCATCTTTGAATACATAACTCGGATTATTTAATTCACGTTACAATAAATAGAGATAAAAATATATATTTTTTTATATAATAACTTTATACAATTTTCTACTTATATCTACTTCTTATAATAATCCACGTAATGTCAAACAAACTTATATCTTCAACTAAAAACTATAGAAGTAATATAGTAAAGAGGTCATGTAATAACACAGAGCATAGAATAATTGTTTGTCTTTATGTAAGAATAGATTCTAGTTTAAAATTCACCTCTATTCAACTATGCTGTCGTCACTGATGAATCATCTTTGTTATAACAACTGTGATTTGCATTCTAGATATATATTTGACAAAGCGAACATTTTCTTGTGAATTCATAAAGGCTATTATGGGTAACATTTCAATAGGAACAAAGCGGATATCATGGTAATAATTAAATAAGTTAATTAAGAGTAGTACAGTATAAATCTGTTCTATTTTCTTTATGAGAAAAAGAGTGTCAAAATTTGAATAAAGTTTGTAAGAAACTTTTATTACATAAAAGAGACTTCGATTATATGAATCTAACTTATAGACTATTATATTTATAACTCACCTAACAGATTCAGAGATGTTTTCAAAACTCTTGGTGATAGCAAGCCGAAAAAGAAGCGCGTTGTTTGCGTGAGGCACTTCGTTTTTCTCACCCAAAACTTCTTCCTCTTGCGACATGTTTGACTCTTTCTAACCTATAAAATTCCTTTCTCGATTTCCACTTCGCCGTAACCCAAATGGAATCTTAATGTTGAAGATTCAACGTTGCATTCCTACTTCTTTCGAACGTATGTGAATTCCTCGAAAACGTGGAGATACGTCACAACCAGCCGCAATGAAACAAACCAAATCTCCATTGACGCCGTTGACTGTGTAACGAACAAAATTTTTCAAATATTGCAAGCAAAATAGTGGAGATGGCACTGCTGTCAAGAACCATTACGAGATCTACCTTATCGATCATAATGTTTCAAATATTTCTTCATGAATGTAAGCTTGGTGACGTTCTCTATTAAAATGTAAATATGTTTTATTATATTTGGAAAATAAAGATAGTTTTTTAATGAAAATAACAAAAATTGTGATATTTAAAAATAAAATCTTTCATAAAAATAAGTATATTTATGTAGAGATTAGAGTTGTACAAATATAAATAATTAAATTTAGATTATAATAATACATAAATTTATACTTATGTAGGGTGTCCAACTCAATCGAAACAGACTATATCTCCTAAACAATTAAAAATAGAAAAATTGTTATACGTTAAAGTTAAATGGTATGCGTAATATGTAAATAAGTTTATGTATTTTTATGCATCGGTTCATCAGAAAAATGCAACTGCATATTTGTTTTTAATGGAAACATATATTTTTTACCACATCATTTGATGCAGTTTGTAATGTTCAATATAAAAGTATAAATATACTTATATCCTAAACTTATACGTATTAATTAACGTAACTAATCTTTCCTGAATTATTTAGGTCTGTCGTCAAGTATTAAGAACGAGTAATACCACGAGTAATGAATACTTACTAATAAAAAACAATTTTACATTAATATTAGTAGCTATTTTATATTTACCGATTTTTTTTTCTTTTCAACCATTTAGAAGATACAGACTTTTTCAGTTGCGTGAGATATCATGTATATATAAGCGTATATAAAGTTGTGTACATACGCATATACGCGCGTACATATATATGTAATGTAAACGGTATATAATTATACATACAAGTCTTAAAAATTTGTTTTCTTTTTGTCTTTTTTATCTTTAAAGACACTCAATCTATCAATCATGTTACAATGACTGAAATTCATAAACAGCTGTCGTGATCTATATTTTTGGTTTCACATTCTCAGTGAAATTTCTCGTTGGTAATGACGATTATGCATTCAACAGTGTTACGTGTGCTTAGACAATCACGTTAGATCAAAGCCATTGATGCTATGCTACATCTCCATCCTCCAACGGAATGTCGAAGAAAGTGACTTCGTGGAAATTTAATGGTTGATGATCCCCGATCGATCTTTCACAAGACAAACTCGTTACTGAAAGTATCGTGAGTTACATTAGCGATCTTACATAATTGTATGTATCACTTCTACGAAAATTTATTTATCTTGAAATTAGTAGTATCAATCGATCTCATTATTTTATTATACATGTAATATTAAATATATAACAAAAATCGGACGAAACTTAAAAGAAAAAAACAGAAAAAAGAAAAACAAATAAAATAGTGAAAGGAGAAAAAATTAGATGGCGTAACAAAAATTTTGAAGGAAAATGATCTACACGAGTTCAGAAAAATATTGGGTCAGAAGTTCCAAAGTAATTTTAAAAATCAATTACTCTTTTTCGAGACTTTTTAGACTAATTTTTTTTCAAAATACAAATACAAACTACAAATCCAACTTTTATAACTATAAGGTTAATTGCAAGCCTAAAAAGTCTTGAAAAAAATTAATTGATCTTTAAAAACATCAAGAACTTCTGTATCTTGTAAAAAGGAAAAAAAAAAAAAAAGAGAAAAATAATTCTCAATACAAATTACAGGAAGACAAGAAAAATACGAAAATATGTTCGATCGAATGTGTTATAATTCCACGTCAAACTTTAGAAACTTTTCACTCGACCTTTCGTAAATTGGACTTGTCTTCTCACATCATAAATACGTACGTATGTATGTATGTGTAAAGTAGAAATGGTATCCGGTAGGTATATTCGTATATACATAGTTCGATGAAATATCTCGGTGAACACATTGAATATGAGAGCTATTCAAAAAGATGTCGTAATTCCTTTGGTACCAGCAGGTACATTTGGTAACCGGACGTAAAGAATCAAATCCGTGTTCATTTCTACGTAAGATTAGATACACGAAGAAGAAAGAAGAAGAGCATATAAGCGGAACAAGTATAGATATATTTCCGTATATCTATCTCGTATCCGCATTTAAAAAGACTCTATACGTCAATTGGTAGGTAAACAACATTTATCAATCGAGTCATTCAGCGTTGCCAAAAAAATTTATATACGAAGATCATCGTTAAGTCTAAAGTAAATACTGAGATAGATGCGACCGGAATCAGTAACATTTGATAGCAAATGAGATATAGCATTACCAATCGCATCTTGGGACATTCTTTCTCTCTTTCTCTCTGGTTCTTGAGAGTTCACCGGATCTTCCCCCGTTCGCTCTTATGGTAGACATCCAAGGCGAACCAGGTACATATCAGCATCGTATGTTCACTCTCAAATTGGATCATCTTTTGAAAGGGACGCATTCGTGTCGAGATCGACTGCACCCCTAAATCAAAGGTCACACCGATCCAATTCAACTAATAAGAAATGAAGGATCGAATAAAAAAAAAGATATAAGAATAAAAAGGAACGATGGCATCGGTAACGACCGGTCTCTCTTACTCTTACTAATCGTCAACATCGGGCGAGAGATGTTCCAACGCCATTTTGAAATTATGCAATTCGTACAGCCTGAACTATATTTTTTTTTCTCTATTACACGGAACGCGCGCGTGAAAAGGCTTCGGGGCTACCGATGAGCATCCATTCACTTCATCGCTTCTTGTCTATCTTAATGCTTCTTTTTACCGAGATATTACTTTTCAAGAATTAAATCCCATACGGGACCTTATGCGCCATGATCTTTACCATTATACTTTCGCGATATTTCGATATTTTCTTTCTAATGAACTAAGTTTGATCGTTTTTTGTAGATGTTAGAATCGTTATTATAATTATATCTCTCTTTTTTTTTTTTTGAGACTTAAACTTGAGATGGTTGTATACAAGTAGCTCTTACGAGTAATTCATATTTATTATCTTTTTAAGCGTTTGTGGCAGATTTTGATTTTCAGAATAATCAAGAATCAAATGAATTTAACAATCCAGATAGACAAATTTGTACGACTTATTTATTACGTTATACAGGGTGCACCAAAACTTCCTATGCTCGTACTTTTAATGAATCTGAAAAGGGAAATTAGCTTAAAAAGTCTCGAAAAAGGATAATTAATCTTTAATATCAGCTAAGAACTTTTGGTCCAATGTACATATAATATAAAATAGAGACATTATTTCATAAAATATAATATTATCGTACAGCTCGTATTTTACAACTTGCGATAAAAAAATTTGTTCAACTCGTTGCATTGTCCTAATAGATCAATCTAATAGATCAATAACAATTCCTTCCCCTTTATTTTTTATAATATCTCTCTATGGTCTCTCATCTTGTACTCTCATCCAGCATGTAATCCTTGTTGTCGGAGAATCGTTGCGTCAATACCAAAGCGTAAGAAATCATCCAGACCGCAGCTTTTTTCTTTTCTCTCTCTCTCTCTCTCTCTCTCTCTCTCTCTCTATCTCGACCTCCGGCCGTCTGTTCGCGCTCTTTCGAAACGATTTGACTCAAGCGAGTGCAAGAACACAGGCGAAAAAAGGGTTACGGAGTGGCAGGTTACAAGAATTGGCATTGAGTTCAATCTAAATTTCGCAAGAAGAAGAAAAAAGAGAACAAAAAATAAAATAAAATAAAATTTAATTGATCGATAAGTTGATCAAATTAAAAATTGGAAAAAAAATCCATTATTATTTCTTCATTTTCGAGCGCCATCTTTCAACGTCATCGTCGTTGTTAACACCTGCCATTACAGTTTCTCGTTCGATCGATCTTTATCATTAAAAATTATTCCTTTTTTGATTAGAAACATGAACCATCTTATTTCCTATCACGATATTCGATTCTCGCTTAAGAAGAAGAACAACTAGTTCAAAGAATTCCCGGCAAACGAGAACCTAACCTCTGGCATAACACGAGCAGCAAGATAGATGAATGCGAGGATAGGAGCGCGCCAAAAGGGCTGGGTCTTCTCAAAGAATATATATCCGTGCTAGGTGACTCGATGATCCTTTTAGAAAGCAGCTCACTTGCTTTGTGAACCCCGTCTGAAGAGCTACAATACTATATACCTACATACACATTGTTTCAAACGATCTTCTAGCATCCTATTATCGAGAACGAGACTCACGATTGGCCCGATTTTTAATCGAGCCGCACCCCCTTTACCATCCGTTAAATCAAATATCTCTTGATTCTTCCTTTCTAGATGTGTATTGAAAGATACGTACGTGTTTGTGTGTATGCACATATATATATATATATATATATATATATATGTATATGTATATATATTGTAGGAAATCATCTTTCTATTTGATCCTCTTTGATCCTCTTTGATCCTCTTTAATTTTGATTACTCGAATCAATCCTTCTGACGATTTCATTTCGTTTTGTAATTGACTGGAATGGTTTCCTTTTCATAATAAATTTTAGGCTTATCAAAAAGTTTTATTAGTTTAACAGATAATTACTTATATAAGGATTTATACAATCGACAACGTACTTGATACGATGTAATTTGTTTGTCTCTGAGATATTAAAATTTTTTTTATGTTTATTGTTATTGTATAAGTAACAAATATTTGATCTACATCGAAAAATTTTGTTTCAGTTTAATATTTAATTATTTATATGTATAAGAACTCAGATGAATTTATAAAAGTTTCTATAAAGAAAGAAATTATGTACATTGTTGATTTAAAGTAATCATGAACAGTATAATAATCTTATTTTTATTTCAAAAATGGTCAGAATTTTTGTCTAATTCTGTTCTAATATTATATTCTGCTATATGCGCCTACATATTTGAAAATCATAATATTTTTAAATATTTATTTAAAATAAAAAATACTGGTATTAAAGGTTTATTTAAATTAAAAAATACTGATATTAAAACTGAAAATTATCTAAAAACATAAATTTCAGACCAATAAGTTTAGTAAATCGTAACTTCTGAATTGGATTTCAAAATGATGATTATTACTATATCGCAAAGAAAAAAAAGTAAAAAAAAAAAAAAATAATCATGTTTCGAAAGTTTTAATTTGCTATATTCTTTATAAAAAAAAAAAAAAAAAAAAAGATAAGAAAGATCGAGAAAGTAAATCCTCAAACAAAAGAAAATCATAAGTATGCGCGCGATTTCTATATACGTATATATATATATACGTAGTATAAAGACTGAGAATCGAAAATTTCACTTTGGAATTAAGATCAAGTAGAAATCTTGAAGTTAAAATGCAGACCGTTTACTAGTTGTTATATCATCCAGCGTGATGCTTTCAATCGCTGTCTAAAGATGATCCTGTCAGATGAAATGACTGACTTCGGTCACCTCATATGATTATATGAATGTATACATATATTATCCATCATATTATATGCATATGTAAAATAAAATAAAAATGTATATATATATATATTTATTATATATATATTCATTATATGTATATATGTATAAACAGTGGAGAGTTAAAATAAAATGTAAATCTCTTATATGTCAATGACATATTAAATAACATCACCATATTACAATAAAAAGTTTATCTTAATGAATAAATGAATATCTCAATAGATCTAAACTAAATAAAAAAGTAAATAATTTATCCGAATACCAAATGAAATGTATATAAAGTCAAGGTTTCATTTCCCCTCTTTGTCCCTTATAACCTCCGCCATCTTGGTACCGATCTACGGTACACAACTTCCGTGAGAAATAATAACGAGGTAATGGGATAATGATTGCTCAATGAGAAAGAAGAAACGATTTTTCATTTCTAGAGTTGAAACTCAGGGATACTTCGATAAAATATGAAATTCTCCATAAGAAAATCTATGAAGCCCGAATAGATATGACGTTGACGATGATCTAGCAGCGCGTTAAAATCGTCGACGGACCAAATAAGGGAAAATGGTGTTGTACCAGTAACAGTAAAAGAATCATCATCATCAGCAGCAGCAGAAGAAGAAGAAGAAGCCAAAGCAGAAGAGAAATATTCGTTCCTTCTACACATTTACAAAGAGAAAGATTTCTAAAAGTAAGTTTAACGAGCTAAAGACGGAATAGGTTTGATCTAAAGACAGAAAGTCGATTATTGGAGGGAAGAAGCGATCGAGAGTAGCGTGGGTACCGTGACCTGAGAGATCAGAGGAAGAAAAAAGAGAAAAAAGAAAATGAAAGAAAGAGAGAGAGAGGGCAAGAGAAAGATAAATAGAAAAAGACAGAAAGGTAGAGAGGTTTGATCATTAAAAGAAGAAGAAGAAGAAGAAGAAGAAGAAGAAGAGGAGAAGTTACGTCCCGATCAGTAATATACTAGACGATTTGGAGCGCGTTCTCTTCTAATACGTAGACGACGCATTACACGCACCATCTTTCTCTTTTTCTCTTTCCCTCCCCCTTCTCTCTTTCTCTCTTTCTAGAAACAGAAAGATGTGCAACGCATCTCTTACGTAATAAGCAAGATATCTCAACAGAGAGTCGGTTGCAGGAATCGACGTGCGTTGGTTGCTTGGTTGCTTACTTGCTCTCTATAAGCTGCGGATGATGATGATGCGACCCCGGTCGTAATATCTAACGAAGAAAGGCCGATATAATTACAAGGAGGAACGCGACTGCATAATATAGGTATGATGTCTCTCGTACTTCTTCAATACCGCATCGTGATCCTTTCTTCTTTCTTAGCTGCTACTACCATTTTTTTTCTTTTTCCATTTTTTTACGCGGTTATTGTCTCTCTCTCTCTCTCTCTTTCTCTCTCTATAATGATATAGAGTCAGTCAGTCACATTTATAGCGGGTTACTTGATACATTCTCATGACGATCGCTCGACCTTCAGATTTGTCGGGAGATGCCCGCCGATCTGTATCATCCGACTTGCGCAACTACCCTCTCATCTATTTCTCTCTCTCTCTCTCTCTCTCTCTCTCTTATACACAGGACGTTCATCTCTCCTACTCTTCTTCTCTCTGTTCACGAAAGACATATTCATCTTCCATCTCTCTCTTACTCGAGAACGCACGCGAGGACTCCTGCTGGCGAACTTCATCAGGGTGTTCTTCTTCTTCTTGTTCATCGGGCTACAATCACAAGCCCTCCCCTTCGACCTGGTGGGAGGAAGACGATCCAAGGATGGATCGAGTATATAAGAACGCTTGATTCGACCTGGATCTGTACAGAGCAATTATCGCCATCGTTTCGCGATACATCATCTCTCGTCGTCTAGTGTTCAAAAACGTTGCTCCTGCAGGACTCGATTTCGCGAGAACCCTAAAGGATTAGCGAGGATCCAACTGGCAGCGACATGAGACCGGTAGGAATATACTCTCATCACCATCATCGTCGTCGCTGTTGTTGTTGCTGTTTTTGTCTTATTTCCGAAATTCTATTTAGTGTTCTGTTACGCGAAATCAGTGTCATCATTCGCTTCACTTTCTCTTTGTCTTCATTTATTATTCTCTATCTTTGATTTTGTTTTTCATCAATTGAAACTTGCAAGTGATCTTAAGAATCTTTTAGTGTATCTTGATTCAAAATTTCTACCTGTGACAAACTTTATTCAATGATATTGATCATTAAATGTCTCCATTTTGTTTCTTATATAGATCAGACTTTTCTATAAACTCTAAATAACAATGTTAAGAATTTATAAATTATTTGAAGATAAAATTTGTATTGCAAAATATAAAAATATTAAAAATTTCATCATTGGAATTTTTCATTTTATTTGTTTTATGTACATCAGGATTTTGTATAAATTCTAATAATAATGCTAATAATTTATAAATTATTTATGAATTATTTGAAGATGAAATTTTCATTGCAGTATACAAATATTTAATTTTTGATCATCAGAATTCACTATTTTGTTTTTATACATCAAGATTTTCTAAAAACTTTAATAACAATGTTAACGGTTTCTAAATTATTTGAAGATCAAAATTTACATTGAAATATGGAAATGTTTCAATTTTTCTATTTAATAATGAATCTAATATTGTGTGTGTGTGTGTGTGTGTGTGTGTGTGTAATACTTCAAATATAAAAATAATATGCACAGATGTGAGAAAACTTTGTTTTTCAGCAGCTTGCCGTGACGTTGCTTGCCTTAGCAAGTGCGTGTTACGCAGCACGTTTGGAGAACACGTATCTTCCACCTGGTAGTGCAGGAACTGCAGGTGGAGCAGGATTTATCCAGGCGCCAAACAGGGGTGGTGGTGGTCCTGGTAGACCAGGTGGTTTTCCTGGCGGAGGTGGTGGTGGTGGTGGAGGTGGTGGTAGTTATCCTGGAGGTAAGTTATTCTAAAAATATCCTAATTTTCTAACCGAAGTAATAAAAACTAGAAGTATTGTGTCATAAAATATTTCAAAAGTTTAACACTAAGATACAAACATCTCAATTTCTTTCTCTAAAAATAATATTTGACGTACTCGATCTATAGAGTAAGTTCGAAATTAAAATTTTTAAGTAAATATTTATAAAAGCTCTAATAGATATGTTTTGATACCTAAGTTTGAAATATTTAAAAAAGATCTAAAATTTAGTATCTTCTTGTAAAATATTTAAGAAACTCAAAACTTAGGTACAAACATATTTCAGTTATTAATAAAAAATCTGTAGAATCCAGATTTTTAAATAAATATTAAAAAAAAATAATCTAATAGATATATATATATATATATATATATCTAAGAGCGAAGAATCTCAGAAAATTCATATAAAACTTTAGAACATAGAGAATTATTTTTGATTCTTTTGCAAAACATCTAAAACATCTAATATTTCAGGTGGTGGTGGAGGTGGTGGAGTCAGACCAGGTGGTGGTCGAGGAGGTGGCGGAGGAGGACCTGGAGGTGGTGCAGATATACCGATCATCTCGTTCAATAACGAAAACAGCGGGGATGGTAATTATCAGTTCAGCTATGAAACAGGAAATGGTATTAGTGCACAGGAAACGGGTCAGTTGCAAGGTAAGCTATCGTCTATAGAAATCCAAATATACATACACGCGGGCACACACATTTTTCATTTCCCAATCCTCTCCTTTCGTATTACTGTTGTTTTCAAAGTGTTGCGTTACATCTTTGCCATTGGCCTCGAACACCATTGTTTCGTTTCGATTCGTAAATAGCCGTGATCGGTAAAAGATAGTCTTGGAATAATAATGAAGATAGTAGGTAACGTATTCTTAAGAAGAGAATCCAGGATATATATGATGGTATAGGTAACTATGGAAGCAATTTGAACATAATCAAAACTGACATTTTTATAATAATCATTAAAAAATTCTTTTAATTAAAATATCTAAGTTTCTGAAATCATTCCTAATCATTATTACAAGAATTTATTTAATATGAGCAAGTTAAAACATATCTGACTCTAGCAAATTGTGTAATTACCAGCAATTATGACACCATTCAATTCTTTTTCTTTCTTAGGAGAATCTGAAGCGGTGAGTGGCTCGTTCTCTTACACTGGGCCTGATGGTGTTCAATATTCGATCACTTACACTGCCGACGAAGAAGGCTTTCATCCACAAGGTGCTCATCTTCCAACACCTCCTCCTATCCCACCGGAAATTCAACGAGGTGTTGAACTTTCTCTTGCTGCTGAAGCAAGAGGAGAAAATCAAGATGGTGGTGCTGGTGGAGGTGGAGGTGGATACCAAGGAGGTGGTGGCTACAATGGTATGTTTACTTTTTTTTTTATATATAATTAATTCATGTTACACACACAGACACACTTTATTTTTACTATTTTAAATAAATTTTATTTTAATTAAAAAAAAATATATATATTTTTAAATATATAACTATATATAAGAGTAATATATATAGCAGAATACTATATATAGTGTATTATAATAAATATATATAAGTTATATAAACTCTATTATACACACACAGATATTTATAATTTTTAAATATAAATATAATACTTAAATAACTTATTCTCAAGACAATTTGATTTATTTTTATAAGACGATAGGTATTTTCAAAAATATTTACAAAGTTTGTACTTCGTGATTCAATAGGTGGAGGCCGTGGAGGAGGAGGAGGAGGAGGAGGTGGTAATCGTGGAGGCTCCTATCAAGGTCCGAATTCTTATCAAACGAGCTCAGGTGGTGGTGGTGGGTATCAGTACTGAACATTACATTCGTGAAAATGATAACGACGAAGTGATGTCCGCTAGTAAACTCGTTTTATTGCAACGATTGCATTTTTAAGCAGATTTATGTATATAACAATTTATCGTTCATGGTAGTAGACATACAATCCTTAATTTTTTTTTTTTTTTTTTTTATTTATACAGAGGATTCTCTCTATTTTTCTATAACATTTTTAGTATTATACGATGGCTTCACTCAAAAACTATAGTGAATCAAATACACTATATAGTTTGTATTTCTTTTTTATTTTAACGAATTCGTGAATTTTACTATAATAATTGTAAACTGTTTTATAAAGATATACATATATATTAATATACATATACATAATATATATATATACACACACATATATATATATATATATATATATATATATATATCTTAATATTATACTTCCTTGAATGTGAATCATTATAGCTACATCTATATTATTGAAAAATCATTATTGTGAAACATTATATCATACTGGTATATAAGTTTTCTGATCAAATATCAATAAATCTTTAAGATTAAACACAAATACACGCGCGCATACACACACACACGCACACACACATATATTTATTATGTACACTTATTTTGTATACATAAACAGAATGTCTGTCTCTGTTCACATTAATAAATGTGCCGTAATTGTAAGTGTATACGTGTTCGTAATTAATTTCTTCATGCTTTTAAACGTATTCTCACAATGAATATGAAACAACATGAGCAATAGATAAACATTTATGATATATAATTTATTTATAATACCTATATAAACGTATAATAATTAAGCCACAATTATTCGTTATTTGGTTGACTAGCGCTATGTCTTGGTGAATTATCATAATTAGGCATACTTATGCCTCTTGCAAATTGAATAAACAATTGTTCGAGTGTCGCCGATAGTACAGAATAATCTTGTATGCATTTGAATCTATTCTTTAAATTGTTTACAGTACTATACATTTTTGTCCAAGTCGTTTTAGGATCTGTCACATGGTAGGCAATCAGTCCCTAAAAAAAAGAACACAAAATTTAATATGGAAGTCGTTTAAAAATCATAAAAATGAATCAACACTTCTTTTGTTAATATAATTACCAAATTTTCATCCCTAATTTCACAAGTTAGAGAAGATTCAATAGTATTCTTTATAATCGCAACATCTTCCTCTGATCGGCTTGGATCTAATTTAATATGAATGTCGTAACCAGCACCAAATCTTTGTTTAAGTTCTTGACTTGCTCCAATACAAACCAATTTTCCTTGTACCATTATAACCAATCGATTACACAAAGCTTCACATTCTTCCATACTAACGTAATAAATATTTATTTATATCGGAAAAATGTTTATGTTATGAAATGATTTTATAATTGAAGATGAAGAAATACCTATGAGAAGTAAGTATGAAAGCTTGTCCTCCAGCTTGACAAGATTGTAATACAGACCACAATGATCTTCTAGCTGCTGGATCGACTCCTGTTGTTGGTTCGTCTAACAAAACAAGTGTAGGATTGCCAATTAAAGCTATCGCTATGTTCAAACGTCTTTTATTACCACCACTATATGTTTCACTTGGCTGCGACATACATGCTTTTAAATCTGAAAGCATTATACAAATTCAAGGTTATAATGATGGATATAATATAACAAAAATGAAAGATAAAAAATAAAAAAAAGCATATTTTTATCTTACTCAATCTATTTATCCATTTATTAACTTCCAAATCTACTTTTTCTGGTGGTATACCTCGAAGTTTTGCGAATAATCTTAAATGATCAAACGCATTTAGGGAATTGATCAATGCATCCGTTTGTGGACAATATCCCATTTCTGCTAAGTACTAAAAGTGACATTTTTTTTTAGGAACGTAAGAGAAAAGATGAATCATAATCATAAGTATAACGAATGTCTAATTACAGCTCTGCGATTGGAATAGATTTCCGCCGATTTTAAGTACATGGTGCCACTATTAGGTGTTTCTTCTCCAGTCAACATTCTAAACGTAGTACTCTTTCCAGCTCCATTTACTCCAAGCAATCCAAAACACTCGCGCTCCTTCACTCGAAAATTGACTTCCTTTACGGCCATTAGTTTTCCATAATACTTACTTAATTCATAAACTAAGAATAAACTGTTTTCTGCTTTAGAAGTTTGCGTATCATTAGTTGAATTTCCATTAATATTATTATGATCTATGCTATTCCTTTTATCTGTGTAATATATATACTTTTTAATAAATATATTTCTCTAATTAAATATTAACATAATTGAAGTAATATCTTACTCTGACTAGTAATTTTGCTAATCTCTAATGCTACAGCATGTTTTTCCCTCTTCACTTCTTCGTCCATCTTATCACTTGGTTGTAATGAAGAGCTACGTATTTTGGTAAACAATCTTGTAAAAATCTTCTCCTCCAGCATAATAAGAATAGCAAAATATATCACAGGTGTTAAAGATAAATATAGAATATTTTCCTCTAAATTAATGTCCCTTTTAAAATTCTCAAAATATGACATAGGCTTACTACAAACTCCATTTACACAATCCATTGCTATAATAAACAGAAAAATTTGGTAAAATTCATTACAATTTATAACTAGTATTTACTCGATATTTTTTTATAAATGATGTATTCTTACAGCAACACGGATCCATATACCCCATATCACATAAAGTGTTTAAAATTTTACTTGGGAAACGGCGGCATTTTGCATTCGTTACAGCCACAGTAAAGAAGGAAAATTGTCCGTGGAAGAAACTTACATAAGGAATAAAACGGAATAATCGTTTTTGAAACGAATGCAATACTTCTAAATTTTGAAAACTTCGTATTACTACATGTAATAAATACTGTATGAAAACTGAAATTTAAAATGATTTTAATATTATCAAACTTGTAATTGTGTTACTTGTAATTGCGTAATGATGTTAAAATAATTTTGATATTATCAAACTTGTGTGTACTAGTTTCTTTTTTCTTACCAATTCCAATGGGTGTAATACTTAAAATTGTTATTACAGTACTTCTCGATTTGTTTATAAAACTAAATATATATGTTATCAATAGACAATTTATACCAAAGAGTAATAATATTAACATCGTTATTACTGTAAATTATAAAATATTATATTAGTTCTATAATATGATTTTCTTACATAGAAATTTAGAAAATTATACTTACGTATTTCTGTTACATGATATAAGCGTATGTCTAATATAATATCCATTACATAAAAGCCCAATGTAATGATACATGTAGACAGTACGCAAATTAGAAAATCAATAGAAAATATAGTGAGCCAATATGATACAGATGAAATTCCAGTCATTCGTTGTAACTGTTTAACTTTAGTAGAAGTTTCTTGTAATGGATGAATAACAAAAAGTGCAAGAGTAGGAAAGAAGAAGGAGCAAAATATTAACACTCGTGAAAGTGCTTCCATTTCAGGAACCACTTGGTCAGAATAAGAAAATATGTTAGGTAATTGTTGCCTGGACACTTCAATGGAATATTTTTTATCAGTTAGACTTCGAATAATGGTATTTGACAAAATATTCATAGTTAGAGGTAAACTGTGCATCATTGTCCCGGAATAAAAACCATTTGCAAAAATTTTTTGCGTGTTATTAAATTCAGCAGAAACAATCACATAATTATGATATTCTGCTAAATTCTTTTTACCAAATGCTAATAACTCTGCAAAAAAAAAAAAACAAGAAGATGATCTCATATAAATTAATACATTTTTATCTCAATACCAATATCGCGTTTACCTTCTATAACATTCCTGCCTGTAACATTAGTTGCAATCCCATTGAAGCTCTCTATTTCTTCATTATACATTTTACCATATTTGGGAATATCAGAAGAATAAAATACCTTGGGATTTCTGTACATGTTAAGCGTTAGAGGTATTATGTCTAATGATTCAGCAGGGGTTTTGTAGCTTAGAGCCATAAATAAAATAGAAATCAAAGGTAGAAATAGCTAAAAAAAAAAAACGTATCATTCAATAAAATAATATTTTTATAAAATGATTTAGTTTATTGTATAATAAAATCAATGAAATCCTTACGATCATTAATAAGATGCGTGCATTTTTTTTAGTATATGTTACTTTTTTATTAAACAATCCCAACATTGCATGTATAGTTAGTTGCCATCCTTGCAGTTTCTGTGTAGGTGTACAAAGATCTGTGGGATGTATACCTTTATCCTCTCCTTTTATAATCCTAAATAAAATAAAAGATAAGGAATTAGACAAATACAGATGCATATCCCAATACACACACACACATTAAATTTATTTGATATTATATCATAAAATAATATATTTGAAAAGAAATTTACTTTAAAAATACTTGTTCTAATGTAATCAAAGATACATTAATTCCAGTTACGCCTAATCTTCTTTTCTGATTTTCAATTTCATCTAACGAATGTGGTAAATTCTCTGTATATGGTACACTTAGAACTATTTTTTCCTTTTCTAGGGTAACTTGTGACCTTGTATCAAATTTGTCTACTACTTTCTCTGGATCACACCATGGTTTAGTGGATAACACAACTTCTATATGTCCATGGCCTATAAAAATAATAACAATGTTTTGGTTTACAATGCAAATATTTACCATTAAAAATAAAATCAAAAATTATAAACGAAAATGAACAATTACCATATTGTTTCTTCAAAAACATTGCTGTGCCATAACTCCTTAAAAGACCACCATGTATTATCGCAATTCTATCACCAAGTATATCTGCTTCTTCCATGTTATGCGTACTAATTATTATTGTCTTTTGACCTCTCATTTTCTATAGGAAGGTAGGTGATAAATAATAATAATAATGATACAATAAAAAAAATATTTATATATATGTACTTACTAATATTATATCCCATGTATCTCTTCTGGTCTCAGGATCCATACCTGACGTTGGTTCATCCAAAATTAAAATCTGTATAAATAATTGAAATTATAATATAAAGAGGAAAACCTTAAATATTTTATATAAAAAAAGAAAAAAAAATACATACACTGGAATCACTAATGAGTGCCATTCCAAGACAAACGCGTCTTTTCTGACCACCAGATAATTTGTTGGGAAGATAATTTCGTTTCTCTGTTATTTGTAATTTTACAAGCAAATTCTCAACATCACGTTTGGTTTGTTGTCGTGTTTTGGCTTTATTTTTTAACTATAATAATACATTTATATTATAAATATTTTTATATGCAATATTGTTTTTGTTATATACACACACACACATATACGCGTGCGCGTATACATACATATATATATATATATATATATATATATATATAAAGTACTTACCAAACCAAAGAACTCAATCTGCTCATATACATTTAAATCTGGAAAAACCATATTTTCTTGTGGACAGAGACCTAAATCGTATCTAATCTCATCTAAATTATTTTTCAAATTTTTCCCATTTATAAAAACTTTTCCTTCTGTCTCGCTTGTCATGCCTATTAATTACATAAAAAAATTGCAAAATTATATTTTATTTATATTATTAAAATATATTAGATTGTAATAATAATTATTTATATATCTTATTGAACAAGTATCACCAATTAACCTGTTATTATAGACATAAGAGTAGTTTTTCCAGCACCATTGTGTCCTAATAATGCAGTTATTTGTCCTTTGTAAAAATCCAAAGATATTCCTTTCAATGCATGTACCATCTGATATAATTCAATATTATAATGAGTCATTGTATGCGTGTAATTCTATATGTAATTTAAAGAAAAAAATAAAAAAACTTACAGATTTTTGTAATAAACCGGTTCTATAACTTTTTTTGAGACCTCGAATTTGAATACCAGGGATAAATGCACCTTTAGAAACTGCTTCAAAATCTTCACTTTCTAATTGATCATAATCATAATCTTCTGCTTCTTCGTCTAAAGACACTTTATTTTTTCTCATACACTAGAAAATCATTTTACATTTAATATATTTTCATAATTTGATTACATATTAAATATACTATTATTTTTGTTTCAAAAATAAGTTTTTGTTCTCTATCACTTTACCTGTAGAAAATATAACGGATGTTTCTTTATGCCATATTTCCCTGGTCGTACGTTATTAATATAAATTGCCATAATAAAGTGGATTATAATTCCCAAAATTGAAAATATAAATATAAATCCTGTACTTCCTACAATATTGTATCGAGAAGATTCGCTTGGTATAAAGATGTTACTCCATCGAATTCCAATTACTAAAAAATATAAAAATATATACTTGATATACTTTCTCCATTATGCTATGTTATTAAATTTTATACATACATTGTGTTTCATATGTATTTACTTCCTCAAATAGTCTGGATAACAACAGGTTTGGTAAAATTATACCAACATATGGTATAATGCAGAACAAATTTTCTCGCGTCAAATTTCCGTAAAGAGAAGATGAAGCAGTATATATAATTGACAAAAAAATAATCACAAAGACAGCTGCAAAAATTATCATCATTGTAAAACATATATATCCTGTACAATGTCATTTCACATATAATAAAATATAAGGACTTACATTTCGAAAAGTACGCAGCAATATGCATACCAAATGATATAAGATGAACAATATGTACAGTCATTAATATCCAAAATAAGAATGCATTACTATAATACAGATATGGATCTACACGGGTAGAGAATGTGTTTTTAAATAATATTATTAATGGTATCACATACAAAATACTGAATATACAGCCAGTGGTAAGCCAGCTTAATAAATTTTGATATAATTTCACTCCATTCATTGTCATTAAAGTCTGAAAGTAAAAGGACAACTTTTGTTTACAATAAGAGAATATAAATGAGAAGATTATATAATTGAAAATGGGTACTAACATTAACGCCAATAAACTTTTCTTTGGCTGCATAATTAGTTTCTATGCACAGTGGTATCAGAAATATTGCTACAGCAAATACAGAAATTAATTCTCGCAACGATGTATCTGCCAAATTTGTTTTAATATATGGTGGATATGGCATTCTTTGTATGGAAATCTATTAAAAAATAATTATTATAAACCACATAGTTCAAATTAGGTTATACTAATATCAAAAATAAATAAAATATCTGATTACCTCTGGCCTACTTTCATCATTTATAACATGTTTTATAAAAGAATCATCAAGACACATTTGTAGCTGCACAAATGGAACGGATTCAAGGTATTTGTGCTCTGATATAAAATAAGTCATGTCTGTATATAATTCAGAAGAGATTTCAGTAGAATGTCTTATTTTATACTTAAAATGTTCTCCTTTTTGTTCAATAACAATTGCTAGAAATTCTTGTAACGGATCTTGAATTCGTTTAATCATATAAGTTTCAAGCATTTCTTCTTCGGTTGCAAATCCAATAAACTCTAAAAAATGAATATTTATTAGCATACTATTTAAAATAATATCATAACAGTAAACAAAATATATAATAATATATGCTTACCTCTAAAATGTAAACAGTTTTCTGTTGAATCCATAAGTTCTATTGTAAATTTATCATTTGGCACAAAATATATTGTAGTTAAACTTCTCCTAATCAAATTTAATAAGTTACTTTTATTTTGTAAGGGATAATAAGTATCTGTTGTAACAACTTTTGGTGGTGTTGAATTAAAATCTCTTACAGCTTGAGTTAACGCAAAAAGTAATACAGGTAACAGAATTTGAAGGAATAAGGTTAATTTCCAATGCCTTATTCGTACTAAAAAATTTTTACGTAATAATAAACCAAATACTCTGCACCATTCTTTCATTTTTTTAGCAGTAATATAAACACACGATAAAGATAATTTTTGGTTCTTGTACGAATTAGTTACTATAGGTATAGATAGATAAAGTTATAGACTATCTGCAATATAAAGTTTATGAAGGTAAACAGAATAATTTATATGTATTGACCTATAAATCCATACTAACTTTTTTTCAAGCATGTAATGTGAATCAACAATATGCCTTTATACCAACAATAAATCAAGGTAATATGACAATGACAATTTGTAGTTTTTGTCTTCTTTCATTTTATGTTAGATCTTATTTATAAAATATCCAAATATTCACCTAAAAGAATTATCGTATTTCTTATATATGTGACAATATATAGTTGTTGATATATAATAGATTTCTAAATTTAAATCATAAATCTTTCTACAAATTATATACATTTAATTTTAATAAATAAAAAATACAGGTAAAATATATAAATATAATAAGAAAAAGAAAACGTTTAATCTTATTTGATGTATAATATTTATCTGATTTATAAATTAATATTATCAGCAATTAATCTAAAAGCCAATACTACATCATTCTTTGTAAAAAATATTTGTATGAAATAAGTATGCTTTAAATCACACATTAAATTTGTTACTATGCTTGATATCAAAATATAATATTGCATCTCTGTTCAATATATATACATAAATATTTAAACTATAATATAAAAATACATTTATTAAGTATGACATTTCCTGTTTTTTAACATATTTTTGATGCAAAAATTGTTAAATTACAAGCATAATTATGCTTTGAATTTAATAATATAGTAAACATATAAATTATATATTTACAATAGTATAAATAAAATGATACGAACTGATAACAAATTGATTAATATTGATATGAATTTAATTATAAATGTTAATATGATATTATTCAGTACGTACACAAACTGATATTGATTAATACTGGAAAATATTACCATGGATGCGTATGCAGGACTAAATAGAATCAAAAACACACACGATGAACACTTATCAAAGCACGATAAAAATGCAGCTTTTATAATAAAAAACAATAATATATAAAAAAGTTCAGAAGTGATACGTGATAGCTTAATAGATTATCTTGCATATCGGACATCGTTAATCGAAAGATTGTCATCTAGACACGTAACATACACACAATAAAAACCATAGATAACAAACCGTTGTCAAAATAACGCATCATTCGTTACCGCGCGTTACATTATGTTAAGATAAGTTTTGTTTGATATTATTCACAATAGTCACGTATTTCAAAACGTCATCTACAAAATTAACCAATCATGATAAAGTATTAGAGTATCAACCAATGAAACGAGTAGTACAAGTGAAATAGATAACCTCAAAGAGATGATTGGTTCAGATCTGGTAAATAAGTTTCATATGATATAACCTTAAAGTTTATACCTGGGGTTTATATTAACCACCGAAATTTTACAATTGCTGACAACTTCGTGACGCATAGGCTATTGAATTATATTGTCCTAACGGTGTTGTATTTAATGGCGGTAGTAGGTAAAAATGACTCTAGTTCTGGCCATTCCTCAATAAATTATTGAACCGATCGGACTTGGAAACACCAACGAACTTCAATAATCTTCGTCCATTAAGAATAATCTATTGTAGCGTTAATAAGGACATGAAGGTATGTTTGTATGTATATATAGAAATGTTTTCTACGTATATACATGGACGAGATTATAGTTATTTTTATTATAATAGACGATAATTCTACAATAAAAATCTGATATGATATTTTAAAAATAAACACGTGAAAAGTGTAATTGTGTTCAGTTATTCTTTTTAATTTGAAGATATTAAGAAAAAGATTATTAAGTGCAATATGTATGCATTATTGTTGATTCGATATTAGAATTTTGTGTGTATATGTTAAATATGTTAGAGGATGCCATGGATTGTTGTTACATTGAACAAAACGAAGCTACAGGAATGGACAAGGTATTTCCAAATGTATCTAGTCCAGAAATGTTTGATAGCGATGTGGAAAACAAACACAATGAACAACAAGAAGTAACATCCGTAATTGAAGAAACATTGGTCAAAACTAGTCCACAAAAACCTTCCCAGGCTACTCTTATCACTAAGTCCGACAATTATCTGCTGGCCAGAATCAATAAATATTTAACCGGAGTACCTCCACCGCCAAGTCATACTATTTGTCAAAGCGATTGTAATGACTTGTTGCGTTATATTCAACAAAACCAACAATATTTTTGGACAACCTCTCCTATGTCAGAAGAGAAAAATGTTAGACAAGAAGAAATAGATAAATCTTTTAATCAAGGAACATTAGAAAACAATGAGATGTTTTCTTTTTATAATACCAATAATACTCAAAGAAATTTAGCTAATGCTTTTGATGAATGCAAGTCACATACAAACAATGTTTCTGGAGAGGTATGCATACAAAATTTTGATAATGATACAAATAATTTACAAAAAAAATCAGGATTTAAATAAAGATATAATTACAAAAACATAGATACTTGATATTTTAGAACAACAAGTAAATAATTCAAATAATTTGCAGAATAAATCGCTTATTCTTTATAATACTGTCGGAGAGAAAGAAATTGAAAATTTGCCATGGTCAGAAGCATATTTTCATAAATTTCATGGTATCCAGTAAGTATAAATAATATATTACTTATACTAATAGTAATATCTGGAAATTGATATGGTTAGTACCATTTAATTTTTTTGTTTCAGTTATAATAGAAATAAATCAATAGAAGAATTCGAAAATTTAACAATGAAACTATGCGAAAGATATATAGGAGCAGAAACACAATCTACGTGTAATGTATTTTTTTCTAAGCAAGGACCTGGAAGTGCTAGAAAAAGAAGCGTTCTAGCTAAACGTAATTATGGTCAAAGTCCAGGAAAGAGATTGAGTCATTTAGCTCGAAGAAGGAGAACATTTTCTAGTGCAAATTTACAAGGCTTAAATCTCAATGATAAGAGACAATTAGTATTGAGTGTCAAGTATGATTTCTTTTGTCTTCATAATATACATTTTTTTTTATTTATTTATTATTTACTATTTGTAATTATATTTTAATTATAGAAAACCTACAACTAGAAAAGGTAAAAGTCCAAGAGGCAAAAGTCCAAGATATAAAAGTCCAAGAGGTAAAAGTCCTAGAGGATCGGCTAAGAAAAAAGTAGTTCGAAGGCTTACATTAGAAAATATAAGTCCATACAAAACAAAATTGGACACATCAAGACGAGCTCTTTTCCAAAGTCCACCCTTAGATAAAGCAGGCCCTAGTAAATTATTTAATTGTAGTAGTACCAATCCCCAAACAATTAAACGTGCTTTATTTCCCACTCCTAAGAAGGAAGATATTTTAATGGAAGGTGTTAAAACAATTGCTACTGAAGAATCTAAAAAGAGAAAGAGTGAAGATGATTTACAAGGACCTCGTTTCAAGTGGGCAAAGAGTTTATCGTTTGATTGCCCTCTTGAATTACAAAATACTACTTTACGTTCCTGGGATCGCGAGAGACATTCTTCTGGAAATGTCTTATCACAACATGAAATGTCTGTCACGCAAGGAAAAGGTGAACTTAGTGATACGCATAGAAAGGTAAGATATTTCATTCTTGTGCCATTGTTTAAGATATTATATTTGATATTTAATTATATTTATTATTGCATAGAAATTATTATGGGCTGTAGCAGAAGCACTACGAGGCAGAGGAATTGGTATGGGCCATCCGCAGTTTAAACAGTACGCTTCAAATCTAGCACGTACTGTTAAAAAATTAATGCCTGATCTTGAAAATAAAAATATACCAAGAAAACCTGGCAGTACAAGTGATCGTATGTTAAAATTGGCTAAACATCATGCTCTTCTCATAACAGATACAAGGACTATGGAATGACTGTACTTGTTAGTACGAAAAAATATATTATTGTATCTTTTATACAAAAAAAATTCGTACAATTTTAAAAGAAAAAAGAAATAGAAAAAAGTACGAGTGTTATTACTTCGATACTTTCAAGATAATGAAGGACTTTTAATTAATTTAATGTGATAAATGTGATTAAATGCATTAATAAGATTTACATAATTTTTCACGAAAAATTATTATATTTTACTGTATAAATGTAAAAGAAAGGTTCTCCTAAAGTCACAGTGTATATATTAGAATAATTGTAGCCTGGACGGGATATTTACATATTTTATATATATATATATATATATATATATATATATATATATATATATATATACACATATATATATAAAGTTCTGTAAATCAATTATATTTAATATGTGATTGTGATCAAAGTACGTAGCTAAATCATTAGAAGCAAGTAAATACAAATTTAAATCTTATTGTCTTTGAAGAACCAATATCAATTTTTTCTTATTGCAAAGATAAACTTTTTCTTCTTGGTATTTCAAAGTTTGATATTGTTTTATATTATTAAGAATTATAAATCATAGAAAATTACCTTGCATAATAAACATCAAATTCAATATTTCCAAAGAAACTTGATATCTGGATTTATTATAAACTACTATCTAAATTTAATTCTATTCGAGCCTCTTATTTTCATTAAATAAGGACTTTGGTAAGAGGCAAGTAAAAAGTTAGAAGACTATGTTACACGTACGTCACAAATTGTTGCAAATTCTGTTTTGTTCTATTTCAAAGTGATACCTTTGCTTTATTATTTATAAATTATGAAATATACAATTTTTTTATTGCTAATATATATCAATTTTATCTGCGCCGTACGAATACTTTTGCTTGATACAATTGATATGTATTAGCAGTCATATATATATATATCAGTAAATAGATTAATATATATTTTAGCGACATATCTAGCATAAGATTTTTTTATATATATATATTTAATATAATTAAGGCGAGTAAAAAAATAAAGACTAATAAAGAGGGAAGAAATAAAGACTAATACAGACTAATTGCGATAGGGATTCAGGAGATATTAAATTAATTCTATAAAACTTTTAGTTCTCCTTATTCTGCATTTTGTCTACCGACCCTGGCAATCAGTTCATCTAATATTTGTGTAAGTTCTTTGTTCTCCTTTGTTTTTTGCTCTACTATTTCAGCGAGCGAATTACTTTTCAATTCAGCTTTCCTCACCATCGCATGCAACTTTACCGTCTCGGCTTCGTGTTGTTTTCGTATATCCACTAATTCTAGGTTGGCCCTATAACAAATTTTTTTTAATTAAAAATAATGTCCTTTCTTTTCTATTATAATATTTACCTCATATTTTTAGATATTACAGTATTTTCAATTTATTAAACTTACTTTCTTAATTGCGACATGGCATGAGTTTTTAATTGATCATAACGATTTTCTAAAGACTTTATTGTTTCCAAATTTTCTTGGATACTTTCTTTCAAAACTCCTTCGTTATTTTTATATGCGGAAACGACTCCCTTGAGCCTTTCATATTTTAAATGAACATCATTAAATGCAGCTTCCGTGTTACTAAGATGAAGATTTGTAGCTTGAAGTTCTTCTTGTACTTTAGACTTTTCTTGCTCAAAATTAGCACGATCCCTTTCTTTTTCCGTGAGTAATCGACTTATCGATTTTTCATATTCATCTACGACAACTCTATATAACAAAAATTACAATATTTTTTTTTATATAAGACAACTTTTATAACAAATAATAAAATAATTATAAAAATTTGAAAAGTAAATTACGTCAATTGATTTTTATTCTCAATTTCTTGATTTATTTGCGCTTGCAATTTTGTTAATTTTTCTTGAGAAGTTGCCTTTTGTTTTTCCAACTTTGATTCATATTCTTTTTTCTGTTTCTCCAATTCTTTTTCCAATTGCGACACAGTCGCACGTAGTAACTCTAATTTCTCCGTTCCGTCTATATCGTCGACTTCCTTTGTATCAGATTTAGTTACTTGTATAGGTTCATCCTTGAAAAATACATAAGAAAATATTTGTAAAGAAAATATGAAATCAAATGTAATTGTTATTACTAACTAATTAATAAAAAAGAATACTTTAAACATTGCTTACATTTTTGTCTTGAATTTCTTCTAATTTGTGAATCGTACCACTGGGAGGGGTACTAAAAACTTGACTGTTTCCTTGAGGTAACATACTGACATTGGCTAACAGAGGATCAAATTTGATATACAAGGATTCATTCCTAAGGCGAGTTGCGCTTTCTGAATTTCCTCTTGCCGAAAGAAAATCAAAAGACGTTGGGTCTTGGAATACTAAAAATGATAAATTGTTAAATACTTAAGGACGTTTATAGAACAATTTAAGTACATACGATACGGGAAGATCAAATTTCAACTTACTTTCTAACACAGGATTAACAAAAACATCATCTTCAAATTCTAAAGGAGATTTGAAAATGTCATCTGCAATTTCTCCTGCTGCTAATTCTAATTTTTTTAAAGAACAACAAGTAGCATCATCATTAGACAATGTAGTACTCTGTCTCTGTGGCTTAAATTCTTCGTATTGCTCGACTTCATTTAAAGAATCAAGATTTAAATAAGTATCATCTGACAAAGTGAGCGTCTCATCCAATACCTCATCTGTGCCTGTATTACTTGTACTTTTTTTGTTACTATCTATATTATCCTCATCAGTTTTCTTTTCAACTATATCTTCTTTATTTATTTTATTTCCATTTATATTATTCGTATCTATTCTATTTTCATCTAAATTATTTTTGTCCGTTTTATTTTCATCTATATCAAATGTTGTATCAGTTTTATGTTCATCTATATTATTTTTATCTGTTTCATTTTCATTTAAATAATTTATATCTGTTTTATTATCATCTATATTAAATGTTGTATCAGTTTTAATATATTCGTCTATATGAATTGTATCAGTTTTATGTTCATTTATATTAATTGTTGTATCAATTTTATGTTCATTTATATTAATTGTCGTATCAATTTTATGTTCATCTATATTAATTGCCGTATCAATTTTATATTCATCTATATTAATTGTCGTATCAATTTTATATTCATCTATATTATTTTCTGTATCTCTTTTATTTTCATTGATGTTACGAGCATCTGCTATATTATTATTTAAATTATTTCTATCTGGTTTCTTTTCATCTGTACTAATATTTATATTTTCACTTACAATATCTGTAATTGCTTGAATAGTACAAGTATTATTTGTATCTGTTTTGCTTGTATTATCTACATCAGCTTTTTTCTCATCTACATTACATGAATCTGTTTCCCTATCATTTGTATCAATACATATATCTTCTATTCTGCCACTCTCAGCTTCGTTATAATCAACAGGAGAAACTGATCTTGGCGTAGATGTCTCTAAAGTAAGTTTTACACTTTCAACTTTGGATTCTTTCAAATCCTGTTCACTTCCTTGTTCGTTGACAGCAATATCTTCCTCCGTAGATACATTCACTTCCAAGTGCAAAGATGTTTGAGGTATATCATCACGAATAAAATGTTTCTGTAATTCTTCTTGAGTCTGAGAAGAATTTACAAGGGAATGCGTGACATTCAACGGTGTTGCTAAACCGTTTTCGACCGCACGTGTCTCATTTAAGTTACACTTGACGGGTGACTTATTGTCAAGGGTAACATTGGTATCGTCAATGGCCGAGTTGAAGGTTTGAATCAAAGTGTTATCAGGAGATTCATAAATAGAATTAGACAAAGTGACTTCCTCTACATTGGAACCGATTTTAATATCAGCACAACCACGAATTAGTTCATTAAGACCTGGTATATTACTATCCACATAAGAAGAGTCTGCAACCTTGAATGATTGAGAGTTGTTGAGATCATCGGTATCGGAACTGATACCGCTGTTCTTAATGCTCTGCGTACTACCGATGCTGTAATAGCTGCTCTCTGAGGAGAAGCTCTCGGGTGTTGAATACGTCACCAAATCTGCGTCCGCGAATTCACGCGCGAAACGCACCTTCACCTCGTGCTCGGCTGCTACTTTGGAGAAAGTGCTATTGGTTGTGTCGTTGCCACTCTGAAATCAATGAGACAAAACAAAAGAATAAAACTTTCAAATCAAATAAAAGGATTTTACGAAAAAATAAACACAATAAACGCAAAAAAATATAAATGAAGAGAACTCAAAAAAATCTCTATCTTCGCATCTATATTTTTAACAATGCAATATCCTTCAAAATTGTTGTGGAACGCTTTGAAACGAAAATCAGAATTTTTACAAAAGGATCATTTTGATACCTTAGATGTAGGCGATGAGGAGGATGCTGACGAATTTATAGGAGAACGATGTAAGAATCTGTTAATGTATTCCATAACGTGTTTATCAGCGAATACAACACTGTGCTAACATCCAAAGGAGAGAGAGAGAGAGAGAGAGAGAGAGAGAGAGAGAGAGAGAGAGAGAGAGAGAGAGAGAGAGAAGGGGAAGAAAAAACGAGAAAGAGAGAAAGACGAAGTTCGCGCCGTGGCCTACCTCAGTTCACTGGGCCGATAATAACGGTGCATCAGAAAGAGAATCAGCTGACTTTGACTCGGTAGGGTAACAAGCCTCGGAGAGATTTCGTTAAAAGAATTGCGCAACCACCAGTAGCGGCGTGTGCGTTTCGCTCGTTCTAATAATAAATATATCTCAGGGAGAAAGCTTTTGCCACGATAGAAATCGAATCAGTCTCGTTTATTCCGAGATCTCTTACGCACGTGTAGTAACATACTTTTTTTGCAAACGTTATTATATACCTCGACTTATCCTTACGTAAGAAAGACGGAAGAGAAATATTTTTTTTCTTTTTATTTTCGGCGCGAACGTTTTAAAAGTGACGTCTATGGAAATTTAAAGGTAAATAGCATTCGTCTCTATTTATACATGATACTGATATATAAAATATCAGTATAATAGATATATTATAATACTAATAGTAAGAGATTAGTAATATATTAGTATATCAGTATTATATATAATATATATAGTATTATTTCTTATATATAATAAATTATAAAATAATAATAAAAAAATAATATTATATATGTACATTGCAAATACAATGAAAAAAAGGAAAACACAAACATAAAATAAAACTCTTATCACAGAAACATCTTGTTGAACTTTACTTTCATGATATTTAAAAGAAACATTATACAACAGGAGATACGCTATTCCGTTCGAATGTTTTTTTTCTTCGCGACGATTACCTTTTGAAAAAGATTGCCCATCTTTCCACTTTTAAGAAAACTTCTCTTTTGAGTAAAGTATTCAAGTTTTTCCGTATTTATCACGTTCCTTTCTTTTTTTACTCGAGGAACCACCCCACGGACCGAAAAAGAGAAGTCATTCCCCTTTCTCTATATATTTCTTTTACGACACTTAACACACCGTTGTCCCTGACAAAATAAGAAGCACTCAACGGTGCTTCCAAACTGACAGCTTCGTCTTCGAAACTGGCATACAAATTTTTCAAACGTGTTCTCGCGCCTTTCCGGTATTATTTATTTGGTTTGCTTGGTTGGCTCATAGGTCGGCGCCGATGACACCATTTCCGTTGTCGCCATTTTTCTACTTAATCAATGCAGACTAATTAAATATGCGATTGTTATTTTAAAAGGACATTCCAAGGTCACGAAAAGAAACTATACTAAACTTTAACATATTTGACTGGACAGTAACACTGTCTTTGTCGTTGTTCCCGCGTTAAAATTTGAATTTCGCGCCAAATTATTGGAATCCCACGCCGATTGCTGTCACTAATTCGATAAATGTTTTTTTCTTTTTTCTCCTCGTAAATATTAGTAACATATTGTATTATAATGAATGAATCATAAATGATGAATGTTCGACGAATAAACGTATATTTGTAAATGATTAAACGATCGAAAAGTTCGAAATAATCATTGAAAACAACTTGAAAATCTTTAAGTGTTTCAATAACTGCGGAATATAAGAATGACATGATAGATGGCGTTAGTATTCTTACAGAAAAAAGTGGGACACTACAGTTGTTTATACATAAAGATTTTATAGAATGACGATGAGAAGAATACATGTTTTCTCGTTAACCTCTCTTGTATGTTTAATATCGATTTGGTATAAATACATATTTTTTATTCGACTAAAACGTTAAAGGAACGATCATCATTCGAAAGAAAGTGGAAATTTGTACATACACGAAAAAAGCAATTGACTTTTTTTGGTAGATGACGTAAACTCGTTGATAAGATATATAATTATGTAAAAAAATAATAAGATATTATATTAACCAGTCGTTTAAGAATAATTCGAATACTTTGCTTATTCGTTAACAGGAAAAAGTTAAGTGAAATCGTAAAACAATGGTCTTAATCCTTTAACTTATATATTTCAGTCCTAGGTCAATATAATTGAAAGATCAATAAAATCTCTTGAATGATCTCTTGAAAATATTTCGGCGAGACAAAAGAATCATTTACATTAACAAAATTATTGACTGTACGTGGAAATCTCTCGATGTGATGACATCAGGAAAAGCCGAGTCATACCATCCTACTCAAATGATACTTTGAATTCATTGTCGTCAAATAAAAAAACAAAAACAAAATTCAGAAATGATAACGATAGCCAAACGAAAAAAAAGAAAGAACGAACCAATGCGACAAATTATAATTTATTCTATACACTTATCGATAATGACAATGATAACAATGATTATGTAAAAAAAAAAAGAAAGAAAGAAAGAGAAAGAGCAGAGCTATTCGATGACAATTTACCTCAGCTTTTTGATCGTTCTAAAACACGAATGTCGACGATCTCAGAGCGTGACACACAGTAAAGGAAGATAGGACATACGTAGACAGAAGAGAGACGAAGAAGAAAGTATATAATACGTAGAGTGTATGTATGTGACTGACTTGCAGTGCGCACGGCGACGTGAACGTGCGTGAAAATACGAAGATCTGTTCGGGTCTTTTCGGCTCCGGGGGAATCGATTCCCCGAGCCCTCGAAGTTCGAGAGACTCGCGCTCCTTATTCGGAGCGTTCTTGACATCGAATCGCGAATACGACCAATGACATACAGAACGGTAAGCAAGCAGTAGTGAATAGTACGAAGAGACGTTGCGTGAGTCATTCCCTATTTGCACCAAAAGGAAGAAGTCCACCACCTCCATCTCATCATACTCCTCTTTCTTCTCCTTAACCTCCTACTCGCCATCGAGACATGATGCAGCAACATGAAGGGAGAGGGAAAGAGAGAGAGAAAGAGAGAAGAGAGTAATAGGTGGATGAAGATAGACCGTCTGAGGGGGTGTGTCGAGGCACCGACGAGACATTTAATTCGACCGAAGAATTAAAAGATTCCAAAGAATTCTAGGATTTGCAAAAAGACGAGATATATTGTGCAACTCGCTTCTAATCTTTTTTTTTTTCCCATGAGATTTGTCTATTTTCCTATTACTTTTTCTTTATTTTTATTAAGCATGTAGGAAAGTATGTATATATGCAGATATATGTACAATATCAGGTATATTAAATGTGCTCCTCCATCGCAATAAATTTTGATCAAGAGTATTCTAAAATTCGTATCGAAAAAAACAAAATTTCAATTAATTCGAAATAGATTAGAACGAGAGAGGAGGGAGGTAGCGAGCGAGAGAGCGAGAGAGAGAGAATGAAGATGTTGATATAACTGAAGGGTAAAAAACAGTCGAGAGACAGTCTTCGATCAGATCTGCACACCTGTGCACATCTTCGATCCATGCGTACAATTCTCTTCCTGATTCGTCTTCTAATATTAGAATTCGCATAACGTATCGGCGGATGATGTATACAAGTGCGAGAGCGAGAGAGAGGGGGGAGAGAGAGAGAGAGGCAGGCAGACAGACAGACAGACAGACAGACAGACAGACAGAGACAGAGAAGACAAACCATCAGCCGCAAAAAAGAGAGAGAGAGAGAGAGAGAGAGAATAGAATGATAAAAAGGATAAGAAAGGTAGATGGTAATGGTGGTGGGAGGAAAACGAGAAGGGGCGGGGCGCGATTCGATCGCTCACCTTTCGTTCCTCGTGTTATCGAAAATTTGTCCCTCTCCGTACATAAATATGCGTGCGTGTCGTGTGCATATCACGTATGATCACGATGTGATCGCGTACAAAAGCCGCCGACGATCGCGCGGCGGCGCGCGCGCCAATTTTCTTGTTATCTTCCTTTTCGTCTTCCTTTCTTCGTCGTCTTCTTGTTCATTCAATTGTCGTTAGTAAACGGTAATGCGTTCTATATTATATTTTACTAGTATATTAAGTCGTCGTCTAACCTCGTGAATATTTCTCGCGCAAAGCCCCTCCTTTTACTCGTCGCTTCAGCGACGTTCTTTACAGCACGCAGCTCGAAGCGCGCACACGCCGCAAAGTCACCGAATATGAAGATAAAAGGTAGTAGAGAGGATACACTGAACGGAACTTGGCGAATTAGACGCCATCTTCAAATGCATACGCTGATAATATTTGTTGCGTGCAGAGATTTATCTTCAGTCGATAATTTCTAAGGGCAATTATTCACAAATGAATTTTAAAACATTTCTTCATTTATATAAACGTTTTAATTATTGATTCATCTTCAGGAAAGAATTTGATAAACGTTCAGTTTGTTTTGAGTACATGGTTTTTGAGTTTTACATTTTTTTTTTTTTTTTTTTTTTTTGCAATATTTATTGAGATAAATATATCTTGTTTGTCTTCGTTAACGAACATAAGTTGTTTAAGAAAATTTTGTATAAATAGAAGAAAAAGAATAGAATCGTAAAACAATTTAGCAAGAGATATTTTTTCAATTGAATTTATTCGAATACAAGAGAGATTTTCTTTGAAAAGTTTTAACCTCGATTGTTTCTTGTCACATATCAAGCAAATGAGCTTTTACTTGCAGAGGCACGTTGATCGTGTGACATTTCAGTTCGTACCGAAGGGTAAATCCGAATTAGCACAAAACACATTCTATTACCCCCACTTCTATCCTCATTCTATATATTTTAACACATTTACCTAGATTGATCTCTTATTGGCGAAGTTATATAAATAAAAAAAAAAAGAATCATTTTTTTTCGACGTACTATACATATAATTAAATCCAATAACTTAACCATAAATTTAAAAAAGAAAAGAAAGAAGATATTAACATTCTTAGCATTTTTAATTAAATTTAATTTTTAATTAAATTAAAACACTACACAAGACTCTAATGCTATTATTTTATAATCCTGCTAATTTAAACTAAAAATAATTTAATAACTTTTTTAAATTAAATAATGATTTAAGGTAATAAAATTAAAATTTTTTGAATAAACTTATTACCCAACACATGCGTAAAAAACACGTAACGTATAGTAATTAGATAGCAGGGCTAGTACGGCTTCGCCTAAAAATGTCTTGTTAAATAATACACCACGTTTCCTTTTTTTCTTGTTATAAAAAATCTTCAATTACAATATTTTAATGTGTATCATAATATGTATATAATAACATGCACGCGAAATGAATCGGGTATAACAATTACTAAAGATGCAAAGAAAAAAGAGAAAGAAAGAGAGAATAATTGTTTTTCTAAGATTAAGTTTAAGTGCTTAAAGTAAAAACTTATAAATAATTATAATAAAAAGAAAGAAAACAAAAAACAATATAATTTAAAAATAAAATTAAATTTATAATTCTCGATTCTCGTATTCGTAGAGAATGCATGTCTTCCAAAAACATAAAAATAGTCTACATTATTTTACCCTCTTTTTTTATTTCCACGTGCGTTAGCATTTCTCTTTATATTCCATGCATAGTAAAACAAAGAACTAACAACCTTATCGAATATTTCTATTTATTTACTCGAGCCTATTGTTTTGCCAACTTAGCTCGTGCTCGAATAACTCTACAAACCCGTCGCGTGGTTTCGTTGCCCTACATATGGGAGAGTATTTTATTTTATTTATAAGACAACTTGTTACTTAGATTTTTCGATTATATGATTGTTAATATTTTCGATGCCAAACAAAGCAAGCATGCTCTTGAATTCTTTGTACGTACACACGCACAACTCTATAGGTATGATTCGTGAGTAGCACGTGACACATTCACAATTTCACACACCACACACACTGTTGCATTCGTGTGCCATAAATGCACACAAGCCTTTTATACAGTAATAACACGGATAAAATTTCTACCTTATCGACCTAGCTTTTACAAATGACTATTGTACAATATAATTGAATAGAAAGATTATTATTATTCGAATAAACTAATATTAAAAAATGTAAATAATGTAGATAATGAAAGAACGACGATCTCTTACTGGCCTAAAACTTTGACTTTGAAAACGAACGGGAGAAGAGCAAGGAACTTATTTTTGTTTCAAGGTACTCCTGGAGATACAGAGTTTATTTATAGGAATTCGTCCTCCTGTCGACTATCAGCAAACGCCCATGGAAGACAAGAAGAAGAAGAAAAGTAGAAGTAGGAATAAAAGAAAATAAGAAGAAAATGAAAAAAGTGAAGAAAACGAAAGGAACAAAAAGAAAACATTTTTATTTCTTTTATCTCTACCACCTCTCTCCCCCCTCTCCTTCTGTATTGTATTATTCTTTGCGAAACAATAGCTTTGCATCGTTCAAACTTGTATAAAAAAAAAAAAAAAAAAAAAAAAAAAAAAAAAAATAAATAAAAATAAAAATAAAAAGAAAAAGAAAAAAAAAGAAAAAAGAAATGAAAAAGGAAATTAAAAAGAAAATAAAGGAGATACCTTACGACGAGGAGAAGTTTGGCTTGGTGGTGAATTGTGAAGCATTGCTGTGATTTCCCGAAGAACAACTCTTGTCCCTTCACGAACTTGTCCTCCAACGCCGACACTTTTTGGACTCGACATTTCTCCTGAACGTCGAATTTCCATATTTTGTAAAAAATATTCGATGCTTCTTCGTTTTTTCTCCTTCTTCTTCTTCTTCTTCTTCTCTGTACGTTATGAAGATGAATTTTGTCTTAGATTGATGAAAAGAGTTTCGTCTTCTTTCCTCCAAATCAAAGCGCACTTTTTCTTCGTCGTATTACATTACTAAACACATTTAAATCTTTTTGTACATTTACGAACATGTAACGATCACGTATTGACACAAATTAATTAACACGATTCGTTTATTCCCTCGTTCCTTCTGACTTTGTAACCTAACACACATTCAATTCTACAACGCAACGACGACGGCTTTTAACGGCTGCTTTAGCATTCACAAACTTGAATGCGAACGCAACGACCAATCAGAAACGCCGATTTATTTGACTCGTTGCGCTACCATAGCGCTACATCACTTCATTACACTATCGATAATATAGATTTCTTTCATCACATCGAAAATGAGCGGTAACGTAAATATACATATATACACACACGATCATGTTGTTATTATTATTCTTATTTTACAAAAGATATACTGTCAACATAGTTAACTAAATATATGATTGTTATCATATATTATAATAATTTACTTAAATTCTTATTTAATGCTTCCTTTCTTTAGAATAATGCCATGCAAAATAGAATGGAGACAGGCACGAAAAAAAAAAGAGAAAACTAATTTATGACTTTTGATAAAAAATAAACATGGATATGATTTCTCGTTGTTCTTCAATAACGTTTTTTTATTTATTTTGGATAACTCTTTTTTAAATATCTAATTCAAATACTATGCGAATACTCAACAGATTTTTGTTGATTAGAAAAATTATTTCTATTTAACGAAAATCTTTTTTGTAAATCTAATAAATCGAGATACAATTTTTTTTTAATATTGTATTTATCTGACTTTACTAGATTTATGTATTTCTCCTTCCTTCGTAATATTAAATTATACGACTGTAAGCATATTATTCTTTTCTAACGTATATTTCACTGCTTGAAGGTAATTACAATGACCAATCAAAACGGCTGATTTATGTACTAACTTAACTGCAGTAACGCTTCTTTCTTTATCAATGGGTAATAGAGATTTCTTTTTAACTTTATGAAAATGAGCGGTAATCTTTCATGAGTGTGTTTTATTGTATTTTTATTATTATTTATATAAGAAGAGATATGTGATGTGAACTAAAAATATAATATTATTCTTTCAGGTTTCTATTTCGAAATGTTTATTTAAAATTCATGCAATACCGTTGTATATAATAACTTGTTTAAATCAATAATAATAAGGTAATTAATATAATTGTTATAAAAACTTTTCCTCCGAATACCATAGATTAACAAATTTATTGTCAAGCTTCATACAAATGTGTATAAACCACCATGTTGTTATATGAACGGCAGTGTGAAAATATCACCAAATATATGGTGGTTACAAGTCTTATTTGTCACATTTATACATGCTGATTTGTCGCAACATTCTCGCACGCACCCATTCTCTCACACGATTTCTTTTTTCATAATATACATATACATAAAAATACACACGCGTACAACACATTAATGTATTACCGCACCACATAGTACGTTAATATAAAGCAAACTATATATATATAAATATATATATATATGTATATATATATATATAAAAGAATACTATTCACAATGTTCTTTTTATTTTTGTGCTAATAAAAAGAACTACGAGCGCAGAAACATTTCTCGTAGGCACTAGAATTATTTTTTTGTATTTTAATAATAATAATAATAATAATAATAATAATAATAATAATAATAATAATAATATCTATATTTATAGGAATAAGAACGACATTAATTAAATCCGATTCGTAAAGTATATGTTGCATGAAGCTTCACTGTTGGGTATAATCACAGAGATTAGTCACCATTTAATACATGGCTCTTATTTAAGTTCAAGTTGCTTTGACACAAGGCACTTTTTTATATGTAAATGTTTATATATACTAAAACATATATTAAATTAAATTTGTGCTTACAATGCACATCTTCTAATACGCTTAATGTCTTGTACTGAGTCTTTTTGCTACGACAGATTCACCACCACGTGCCGAACGATCGCTGGATATGGTCGATCGATGCACACAAGGGAATTAACATTATGTATATTATATACGAAATAAAGTATAACAATTACTATAACGTTATTACGCTTATGTGTAAATTCAGTTACTCGTAAGCGACAACATTTGCGTCAGCAATTTTTTTGTTTTTTTCCCCTTTCTTGCTTTTGTTGTTTTTTTTTCCTTTTTTCTTTTTTTTTTACAACGAATCGCTCTAATTATAATAATTCTAAAATTTAAAAAAATATTCGTGACGAGATGAGTAATAGTAATATAATAACATCGAGCATTTGCAAATAAGTATTATGTATACGGATGTAGCTGTGGCGGGAGACTCGGTGTTGTCGGAGAAGTTTTTTGGCTACTAGAAGGAGGAGTTAAAAGACCACTTTCATTTGGACTACTATGTCTGTCAGATTCAGTTTTCACATCTGTTTCCTCTACGTCGACTAGTAAAATTTCTTCTGCCAATCGTTGTTGCGCTTTCTCTAACATATTCAGATCTACTACATGAGTTTGTATACGATGCGATTCATCCATCACTATGTTAGGTACTGTTGCTTTGAGTCCAGATCCTGAATTAGATTCCACAGGAGGAATAGTAGATCTTAACAAAAATTGTGAACCATCTTCCAACACTGTCGAGGCGAATGCGGTCAGCCATTTAACACAAGGAGCTAATTGTTCCCAGGAAAGATGCGATGCCCTTAAAGCACGTTCTCTTCCTTGTGTATGATAAATAGCTCCTGCAGCTATATGGCTATAAGGAAATTTTAAACTTCCTTCATCCAAGGTTGCTAAATCCAAAAGCTGAGCAGCTTGCGAATACTGCAATCCACTATACTGTGGATATATAAATACATTGGGTTTAGACCAATCACCAGATTCTATTTGCATGTAGATATTAAGCCATCCGGGAGCAGTCATCGGTGAGAGATTCCATCCTAGTCCTTTCAAAATGATTAACTCTTTCCCTAAAATCTCTTCCTCTGTGCAAGCCCCATCAGTAACATATGCGAACTCAGCTATTTTAGGTGGATAGATTTCTTCAACCTGAAGATAAATTACAAGTTTTATTAGACTGTTATATTTATAAAAATGGTATTGCAAAAAAGGAAAAGGAAAAGAAAAAACAATACAAACCTTGGCTGCAATAAATAGGCACGTAATACCTATAAGTTGTAATTGACTTTTTGGTACATTTTGATGAGTAGACAAGTATCTGTCTATATAGTCCATAGCAAGATAATAAGTTTCTCTGTGTAGTTTGTATACTTCACAAACTTCAATTAACCAATCCAACAAAATAGCACGCATTCGTGGTTGTAATGTTGGATGCCTTTGAAACATTTGCGGATCTCTTTGACTAAGAGTCTTTTGATCTCCTAGACACATAAGGGCCCATACTTGTGAACCATCTGCCCAAGGAAACGATGGCAGAGGACTCGGCCTATTTGATGCATTATTAGAACCTGAAGGTGTTAAGAAACAAGTTGCATTTCTTAATTCCGACCAAGTTGCTGGTTCCTGTTGTTCTTTTAAAGGAGATGTTTGATGTTGAGGTGTACATGGATTTTCTATAGAATGTGCACCATTACAAGATTCGGTATATGACACATGAGATAATGCTGGTACTTTGCTAGGAGGATAGATATTTTCTGAATCTTCAGAAAGTTCAGCTGTACGTCTTTTACGCTTTAATGATTGTCTCTCTTTACCACCTTGCAAATACGTTTGGGAAGATTTCTTTTCTTGTAAACTGTCGATAGAAAGGAAAGAAAAAAATTATAATCCTTCTTAAAGTTACTACTTTACTATCGTGAAGATATAAAAGAAGAAACTTATAAAAAACCACTGATCTAAGCAGGATGATTAAAAACCTAATATAGGACGCAATAAGTAGTAGTTATATTACAACTTGTCATTTATTAGGTCTCTAACAACGCTATAATTTTGCAGCTAGTGCATTTCTTCTTTTAGTAGTCTCAATATATGAATTGTAATAAGAGAAGGTTATATAAATAAAATTTAAGCTATAACTAAAGCAAAAAAATGACTTAATGTTTCCTGAGACTGTCCCAAGGTCGCTATAATATATATCAATTTCTTAGACGTGAAAACCAATGAAATAATGGAAAAATTTCATGATCGAATAGAAGGTCGAACACTCACCTGGTCTGTGGCATCTTGCTGAGAAATCCTCGCAAAGTTCGGAATATTAATAAGAGTTAAGATTTTTTTTTATTAATCCCCGGTACCGGGTGATATCAGACTAAGTATTGACGAAAAGTAAGTAAGATTTCGTGCTACAATATTGCCGAGAAAATACCAAAAAGTATGAGAGCGCGCGAAGCTCAGACACACTCGATCGCCATAATGCACGTCTCCTTCCCCGATACCGATCCAATATTTAACGATGAAACTTAAACGCACTTGTTCAATTTAATCGAAAAAAAATCTCCGATAGTCTTCAATGATGTACCATCAAAGTGTAAATGGCTTTGGAATAAAATTTTCATGGAAAAATCCGAGGACGTGGATCTCGAAGCGCGGGAGACCAGCGCGCGAAACGATGACCAACCCCTGCTTGCAATCTGGCGCTGTGACGCCCTCTATATGAATACCATAACCTCAAAAGGGGAAAATTTTCCAATTTTTACAAATACTTTCCAGAGGACTTCCCTTGACCTTTCTCAACGGACAAACACCGATGTCATCCTCAGGAAACAAGGATTTCGATGATCAAAGAATGGTCTCTCGAGCTGTTGGTTCACTCGACGACGTTTCACGGTCCGCGTGATTTTTCCAATAAATATACACTCTAATGACACTCAACAAACAAATTCTTGAATAGAACGTATACATTCGTCTTTATATTGCTCTTTTCTTTTCACATATATACGAAATTACAGCGTCGTAGCGTTTTCGAAATCGGGTGAACCGAGATGCATCCACGCTCTTCCGCGTCCATTGGGGAACGCTTCCCGCCTTGATCTAATCGCACTATATTTTCGAAGGAACCATGGAATATCTTTTTAGTCACTCGCGTTAAATACGTAAAAATGAAGAACGTCAGATGGCCGTATTTAAACGATAATTATGAAGATAATATCTATTTAAAAATCATTAAAGAAACAGCTTGCCAATACGAAGTTTTGCGGGAACGCCAAAGAAGTGATAGGCGCCGGGCAGGCGTGCTTATAGGTGGCGCTAGTAGCCTTTCGGGCATACGGCTATCCGATTGGTCGAGCCGCGTGACACAGCTGGCGCTCAGCTGATCCATTTGTAGCACACACTCGCATTTACCTTCACTGATAAGGGACGCGCGCGTGAATACGATGCAATACCATGCAACTCGCGCCCCTGACCCACGCGGGAAAATACGCGCGCGCGCCTAAATCCTTTTCCCTCTCCCTCTCTATTCCGCAACCCCCACCCGCTCATTCTCTCTCTTTCTCTAAACGACGCGTCATCCAACCGACATAACAGAAGACGACCGACGACGACCCACGACCGTCGTCTTTCGTAAAGATACGCTCTTTGCCACGTGTCGAGTATGGTGACCCCTTTTGAGTTACGCGCGAAGGCCAATTTTATATTTCTTTTAGATTTAGAAATTCTTTGGGTGTTTAATATAACGACTGAGGGAGATAAATTTTAGCGTATGTCTTAAGTTCTAGTATTCATTAAGAATTCGTCTTTGCTTCCATATTTTACGTAAATTATATTATTAATAAATTGAATTAAAATTTTGTCAATTCTTAACATTTGGGAACATTCTTAAATTTAAGAAACAATCAAAAGAATGCTTATGGCTGACATCCATTTATAATAGAAATAAGAATTGCTGTGGCAGTATTAATATATCTGATAAATTTCAGTATGTTATTATGACTCTTTATTTTATTTATATGAATGAAATATGTTGAAAAAAATCAAATTTTTCATATACTCTAAAAAACATTTGCGTCAGCATTTGGAATATATTCATAAAATAGTATTCTCTGACGAAAGTAAATAAAAGTATAGCGTTTTCTGATTGTTTGGTATAATTTCTGATTAAATATAATGTTGATAAAATAAAATAATTTTTAAATTAGTTTAATCAATTAACAAATTATTTGTAAATTATAAAATAAAAATTTATAAAAATAAAATTAAGAACTATCCCTTTTTTCTGTTAATACACACTAAGCTAACTATAAAAAACCGAAAAAAAATATCAGATGATAAAATCGATAATTTTGATAATCGATCATATTGATAATCCAAACGTTTTTATCGATCAATATCGTAAATGTAAAAACTTAGAAAATCATCTACTACGTGGCGCTTTGATCAATATTAAAGCTATAACTGATTTTGTCATCTATCTTGTATACTATAAATGAACGTCATTTTACAACTCGACATACACATACGTACATGTATGTATTTGACGATTTCGTACACATATGCCAAGTTCGATGCAAGTATGTACGGAAATTCGGTGTGATGGGGGCGATGGTGAGGGGTAAAGGATTCTAGGGGGAAAGACGAAGTGCAAGAATGCGATGTGCAACGTTGAACGGCAAACACGAGGGACACACTATCGTGCCATTGATTGTACAGTAAAGGTGCGCTCTTCCATTTATCGTAATTTTAATAAGATGATGTATAATTATCTACAGATAATTATACTTTGCATTCTACTAATATTTTGCACATGATAACATAATCATGTATTAAATACGAATACATAAATATTTTTGCTAAGATCGAATAATTTTTTTTATGGATAAAAATAGAATGTCTGTACTTACAAATCATTTCAGAATTATATATTGCGATATTATAATATATATATATATATATATATATATATATATATATAATCGATTAATCAATTGTTATAAGGATTGTAGTTAGTTCAGTTTTAATGATATGTTATTGTTAATAAATTGAAATTACCAGATAATAAATTCTTTCTTTACAATATCTATCTTTTATGAAGCATTTTTTATTCAGTAAAAAAGAAACGATAAGATAGATAAATGACACTCTAAAATCTTTATTTCTTCTTTTATTATCTCTCTTTGTTAAAATAAAAAATGAACAAGATAACTGATTTAAATAGAACGATCGATACTACCGATATTCGAAGGGCACACGATTGAAACATACGGTCCTGGTTTTCTGGAAATCGTCAGCGGTCCGGGGCCATTAAACGCGTTATATGTGTCTTGCAATTTGATCCCACGGCGCAAAGAGTACATCCAATCGGAGAAGTAATTTACGCAAATTCCTGAATATTTCTGGAAGAGATATCTGCAGGTGGGCCTCCTGGTTTTTTCTCGATCTTCGATGCCTCGGTATTATACATAGTGACAGTTATTTTATCGTGTAGTCTACATCCAGAAGACTAGTTTAGGAATTGATCAGATAAAAGAGAAAGAATCCAGGACGGCAAGATTTCGCATAATCTAGGAGCCAATTTTGCTTCCGTTAATTCGCCTGTGACGAAGATTTATCGGTAATGAATTTTTGTCGGTGTTGTTAAAATGTTTATTACTAATATCGAAATATTATGATGATTTAATGTGATTAAATAGCATTTGATTTTCAATTCGATTTTGGATTTTATAAAAAAGTATTCTAAGAAATTGTTTGATTTGTCTTTTTTTTTTTCCCCATAAAGATTTTACACATTTAGGTACATATTATATAATTATGGTATTCAAGTATAATCATATTTACAGTGTAAATGAACGTGTAATTTTGAGAAGTAATGCAAGGCATGATGCCAGTTAAGACAAAATCTCGTATTCCTGAGACAATGGGAGTAACAAATGGATTAGTGGATGCCAGAGCAAAGCAAGTTTTGAGAGAGGCAGTGGACGCAGTTGTCAACAGTTTTGCTAAACATACACAAGGTTATGGAAGAGGTGTGTTATTTTTCTTATTAATTTTACATTCTATATATACGAGAAATATAATTTAAATTATATAAAATAATTATTTATGTTATAAAATATATATGATATATACTTATAATATTATAATATATTTAGTGAATGTGGTAGAGGCACTGCAAGAATTTTGGCAAATGAAACAAAGCAGAGGTACAGAATTGAGAAATGGAGCGTTAGTAATTTACGAATCCGTCCCAGGTGCTAGTCCACCATATGTTTGCTATGTGACCCTTCCTGGAGGATCTTGTTTTGGAAGTTTTCAAAATTGTCCTACAAAAGCTGAAGCACGTAGATCAGCTGCAAAAATAGCATTGATGAATTCAGTGTTCAATGAACATCCATCACGAAAAATTACAGATGATTTTATAGAAAAAGCTGTAGCTGAAGCAAGAGCAAGTTTTGCAAAACCTTCAACTACGCCTAATGGTGTCAGCAATCAAACTCAAGTAATTTCTTATGTGTGAAATATTAAAAAGTATTAAATATATATATATTTATGTATATATATATATATATATATATATATATAAAATAATAATATAGATAAAAATATATTTAACATTGAATGTTTTTTTAGGGAAATGGCGATGATAAGGAAGATCCAAATACTGGAATTGGTGCATTCCGTTTTATGTTAGAATGTAATCGTGGCAGAACAATGTTAGAATTCCAAGAACTTATGACAGTTTTCCAGTTACTTCATTGGAATGGTTCATTGAAAGCTATGCGAGAAAGACAGTGTAGTAGACAAGAAGTAGTAGCACATTATAGTCACCGCGCATTAGATGATGACATGCGTAGTCAAATGGCACTTGATTGGGTAGCCAGAGAACATGAAAGTGGTGGTGGAGTTGTTGCAATGGAATTAGCTTTAGCGGAAAGAGAACTTGAAACGGCACGTTTAGCAGGACGCGAGCTTAGATTTCCAAAGGAAAAAAAAGATATACTAATGTTGGCTCATGCTCAAGTTTGTCCTCAATGAATTATTATTTGAGATAATTTTTTGAGATTTTGAGACTGGTTTTTTGAAAATTGGATCATTTAAAAAGATAAGCAATTCCTGTGCCTTGTAAAGATCGAATTTTCAAAAATAGTGATTCACTCTTCGTTTGTTATTCACTTTTCATCATTAGACAATTTTGTTTTATCAATATTTTTTTTTTTTTTTTTTTTTTTCTTATAAGAAATATATTACATAGAATTTTGTGATAATACACTTTCAAAGGAATTAAAAAATTCAGTGAAATGTGTGCCCAGGGTATTCTAAGTACTTAATCTATGTAGAAATCAATTGAAGCAGAAATACTGTAAATGTTTAACGCACTACATATGTAAACGTTTTAAACACATAAATTTGTCTTCCATTTTTTTGTATTATTTTTTTTATAAATGATATGAAGCGTATTTTTTATATGTGTATATATATACATTCTAGCTATATATGCTTGAATACATATTGTGCTTATCTTGCATGCCGTGTATGATAATGTAAAAAAACATACACGTGTAAGGGATATATATATATATTAAAATTCAAAGAGATAGAAGTATCTTTTTAAATATTTTTATATAACATAGCTACCATGCGAGATCAGATACGTTCATAAATACATGAAACTCGTATAAAATGAAGACATTTTCTTTGTGCCTGAAAATAAGTGATTACAACATAGTAAATCTATAATTGTTTCAATGATATTTTATTATTATTATTATTATTATTATTATTATTATTATTATTATTATTATTATTATTAATAGTTGATAAACACATTTTAAAAAATATAAAGTTACAGTGTTCACTTACGCCTTCAATTTAATTAAAATAACATTAAGTTGATATAGTAGCATTTACAGTTTGCTCTGATAATGTTGTCGCAGATGGATTTTCTTCTTCCTCTTGTAAAGGATGTGCAAGTACCTTATCTATTATTCCAAATTCCTTAGCTTGAGAAGGACTCATGAAATTATCTCTTTCCATGCTGCGTTCTAATATAAATAATGACATTAATTATAAAAACCAAAAATATAAATGAAATTGTTATATTTGAACTACCTATTTTTTCTAAATCCAATCCAGTATGTTTGACATATAATTTATTAATTTGTTTTTTAAGTTTTAATATCTCTTGGGCTTGAATTTGAATATCTGTAGCTTGACCAGATACTCCACCAGATGGTTGATGAGTCATAATTCTAGCATTAGGTAATGAATGTCTCATGCCTTTTGCTCCAGCAGCTAAAAGTAAGCTCGCCATTGAACAAGCTTGTCCTACGCACCATGTTGCAACAGGTGGTAGGACATATTGCATAGTATCATAAATACCCAGTCCTGCTGTCACACTTCCGCCAGGTGAATTAATATACATATGAATAGGATTTTTACTACTCTCTGATTGAAGAAAAAGTAATTGAGCTATAACTACTGAGGAAACATTATCTGTAATCTATTAAAAAAAGATAGATTAGTTTTTATTAGATTACAAATAGAAATTATGATTTTAATCATATGTTTATATATATATTCCATAATGAGAAATAAATATTACCGGACCCATAAGACATATTATTCGTTCTTTTAAAAGACGAGAATAAATATCATATGCACGTTCTCCTCTTCCGCTTTGTTCAACTACGACAGGTACAAAATTTAAATAACGCATGCTTAGTTGTTGACCATAACCCTATTTTAAAAATACATATCAATTAAATCTATTCTATTTTTTTGTTTTTTATTATTATTTTAAAGAGCATTACAATATATACGTACAGTAATCCGTAATAAGTTATTTATTTTTTGCAACATTTCCACAAGTTTATTTATTAATTATATTTTTTTATCTATAATCGTTGATTAAGTTCATTAGTTATTTTTTATTAATATTGAATACATTAACACCTAAAAAATAAATGTTAAATACCTACATTTTAATAACTCATAATATCAAGCTACAAATTTAATTAAAGAATATTACCTTTGGTAACGAAACGTATCCACAACGTTAAGTTGAAATTATTTGACAAACAATAATAAAATAAACAATATAGAAAAATGACATAGAAATGAATGACCTGATTCTTTTAGGTTATGTTTTGGATGGTCCATATTATTATAAAAATATTATTAGAAGAGTGGTCGGTAAGAGATGTATTACCAGTTGTAGATCATGAAGAAGTAATATGTTGTATTATTATAACTGACAGAACTGAATTATGTGTATTATATTAAACATCTTTTTTCAAAAGTATTTTATATTCCTGCTATAAATTACAATTTAGTAATATTTAAATATTTCATTTTTAAAAGAGATAAAACAGTTTTACTACATAAGTAATATAGACTATACAATTTAATAGTAGATGGCAATATTGTCAAATGTTATGCAATTTATAAATTGATTGAGAAGATTTTTATAACAAATTAATATAAATTTACAATATAATTAAAATGAAATAATATTGACTCATGTTTTTTAATTACTTTTACTTATATATGTGTATGTGTGTGTGTGTCTATATATATAATAATAATTATTATTATACAAATATATGAAGTTATACATCGATACGTGTATCTACCTAGAATAATGTTATTATTTATCAAAAGTAATTCAATTACTAAATTATTGGTAAATTCATTAAAATCATCTCATATACTTTCACAAAAACGCACTGTGTATAAACCTAGTTTATTAGTACGTAAAATATTTGAGAAATCAAGGTATTTTAAAGTTTCTTGTTTAGGTTAATTATTATTGACTTATAACTTATTACATTATTGGAAATTATATTTACTTATAGAATAAATAATGTAAAAAGACAATTATGGACATCACGTTTAATAATACGACATAACCAAACACTATCATGGGATATAAAGACTAATCTAGCAAATAATGTTATTTTGTATAAGTACGAAAGTGGCAAATACATGTTTGTTCACATATTTGGTCTATGTAACATTGTTGCTTGGTTATATTTATTTTGCTATTGGTATGAAGATTTATATCGTAATTTAAGGACCATATCATTTAAACAATTTTTAGAGGATAATTATCCTATTCTTTCAGTCTTTCTTTTAACAACATTTTCAGGTATATATAACAGTTATTAAATATAAAAGATGCAACAAATTTATACATATATAATCTATTATTAAAAATACTAAATTATATTTATTTATTTCAGGACCACTTTTCTATGGATTAGCTTGGATTTTTACTTCACGTATGGTTAAGTGTATAATTTTACATAAAGGAGGCAAACATATTAGTTTTATTACTAATCATCTACTAAAAAGCAGAAATACTATAACTGTTCCTATAGAAAAGGTAGGAATAAATCTTATAAAAAATAATTAATAATGATCTATATTCTATACATATATTTATATATAAAAAAATATCAATAACATTCAATATTTTTAAGGTATATGCAATACAATCGAGGACTGATAAAAGAGGTGTATATACATCAATTAAAATAGAATCCTATAAGATGTATTTTTTAATTGATAAACGTGGCAGGTATATAAATGGGGATCTGTTTGATCGTGTGGTTGTATATCAAAAATAGTATGGTAGAATAATGACAATAAAATTTTTATAAAAATTATAATGCATTGGAAAAAAAGTTTCTTCGTATTTTAAAGCAAAAGTAAAACAAGTTTTTTTATATATCAAATGAAGTTTATCACACCAAATATATGCTGTTTTAATCTATCACTTTTTGCTATTTTTGAGGTAAAATCATAATCTCGTCCTTGTAGAATTTCTGTTTTTTGAACAAAAAACTCTGACAAGTGATTTTCATAAACCTCTTTTAAAGCTAGTTTTATACTCTTAAAAGAATTTTGCAAGGACAGAAATAAATGGTAATCTGATGGTACAAGGTCAGGACTATACAGTGAATATATCAAAATTTCCCAGCCAAGCTCTCTCAATTTTTGATGGATCACCAATATGTGGAGTCTGGCGTTGTCATAATGGAATTAACACATGCAATTATTATCAAATGTAATTAATATTACCAGAGTTATATGATCATAATGTTATCTGCTGGGAGAATACGAAGAAACTTTTTCGCCTAATAACAATACATTAATCAGTAACCTTTGATGTAGTAGTTATATTTCTATCAGTATATTTTTGGAAATACAAATACAAAATAAATAAAATCTTTTAAATATAAGAAATGTATAAAAATCTCTGATGCATCTATACCTTATTATTAACAATGTCAGTATATGCAAATATATATAGAGAGTATCATGTTTTATTGCACCAGTATTAACATATTTTAATTGATTAATTGTTGTTTATGAAATTATACTTAATAGTTAATAATTTAATTAATAATTATTTGGTTTTTCTTTCAATATATATGCATTATATACATTGAATTGCATTATTGTTATATATATGCATGTTGTTATTTAATAGCTTTTCAAATTTTCAATATCTCTGTCTATCATAGTATTTGCCTGAATATTTACTGTAGCGGTCACTATATCCATCTTCTTGATATTTGTCTTCAGCCTTATAAAAGACTTCAGGTGCTGATCCAACTTGTTTTTGCCAATAACGTGTCCAATAGAGATCTTCTGGATTTATATCATGTGGGTGTTTAGCATTTCTGAATACATGTACACAATATACAAGGCTTCCTATCAATGTTAAGAATCCAAAAACAAGAAAAACTATACCTAAAATCCTAGAAAACAGTACATTATATTATTATATAGACTCATAATTAGAAGCATATACATACAATGATTTGCTTACCATACAACCAGTGGTTGAAAGAATTGTATTACTATAACAAAACCCAAAGTTACAAGGATTAAACCAAGATTCAAAAGTAACATGAGACAACAGATTCCTTTTGTATTTGGACAAAAAGGATTAGGTGTTGACATGGTTTCTATAATAATACCATCTTTTCTTGAAGTTTGTGTCTTAACTGTTGATATTCCTGATCTTCCGGAACCATAACTATAGTGACTAGGAGCTCGATGATCCATTCTAGAACTTGGTGCAAGGCTATGGTGGGATCCACGGCTATTGATAAAGAATGATTTTTTATCCAGAATATAATTATCTTTATTTTGCTATTCATTATAATTAATATAGTTATAATGTGCATTGATATAAAACCTTATTTCTGAAGTTGTTCTATAAGCAGCACTTGTAACATATATATCTGAACCATTGTCACAGATACTACCATGTGATGCACTTTTATTAAACGGATGTCGAGATGGACCAGAAAATATAGATCCATGACCATTTTGTGCACTTTGCGATCTTCTCTCCTCACCTTGATCATACTTCTCTTTACGATTTTTTCTTGTTGGTATAACTGGTTTTACCTAGAAAAATGTATATAATCTTTTTATTTTAACCCAAAGATTATAGTTACATATAAAATTACCATTGTAGTGTGATCATTGGCCACAATGTATTCCGACATAGTGCGATCCGAAGGAGCACGCTGACTTTCTTCTCCATCTGTCAAATAATCACGATTCATACTGCCATGGTAACCTAAATATCTTGATGTATGAGTCATATTGATCTTTTTTATAGTTTTTTAATAACTTATATTTTTATAAATTGGTTTATCAATTTTTTCTTCCCTTTTACCAACGGCCAAAATCATAATAAAAAGTATGACCGATCCTAATGTAAAAGAGAATTTAAACAAATTTTGATATTTAAATATTCTTTTGAGTAAATAAAAAATACTTACTGTTAACATTAACGCAGAGTATATAAATTATTTTTATAACATTGTAAGCCTTGAGATAAGTTGATTTAATTTATTAGACAGTATCTTTTTTATTATTCTAGAAGAAAAGAAATTTATATAAAGAATTATATCAGAATAATTTATTATATATAATAGTGGATTATATATATTTATTATTATTATTAATTTCTAGAAAGTAACATTTCTGTTTTATATTTCAATACGTGAATACATAATGTCTTCATCATTGTTCCGTTTCATAATAACAGATAATTTAAAAAAGTAATCACGAAAACAGTCATATTTTCAAACGTAGGTGTATGTATTGTATTTTATTCACGCATCAAATACTAATTTGGTATGATGATGTCATTTAAAAACGTTGCGTACGACATCCTCGACAGGTAATAGCGATCACAAAAATCTTCTATCGATGATTGTTATTATTTATTATATGTTAAAATCATATATAATTTCGCAATATTTTATCGTCGTAATACAAAATTTCATTACTATTGAAATAAAATTTTGTTGCGAAAAATACAATGAAATCTTTGATTATCAATATTTCAATATTAAATAATGTTTATTAATATTCAAATATTTTCAATTTTCATTCTAAAAAAATTGGTTTTTATCTTAATTAATTTTTGTAAAAATATGTTAATTTTTGGTAAGAGTCAAAATCCTTTGCGCATGCGCAATACATCATATTGCCATACTACTGGATCGTAATTTTGATGAAACTACTTGTTGCTTTATCGAAAACAAATTTTATGTGGAAAGAATATTTATAGTTGGATATTAATCACGGATATGTGTAATTCTAAATATAAAAATATAGAAAAATACAAAAAATATGTAGTATTAATAGATGTCTCATGTAAAGCAGGTGTTTATTACTTATTGCACTTTCTATTTGTAGTAGTCGATAGTATCAATTATTAACAAGTTCTATAAGTATTTTATATAATTTAAAAAAAATATATATATATATAATATTTTTTTTATGTTATATTCTCAAAATATTTTATTTTGAAATGTATTCATCAACTTACTTTTGATCTAATATACGTTTTATCCCCTTATTTTCATAGGAATGCACTAGATAAAATGTTTCCCAAGTAGTCAAAAGTCCTTGATTTCACAAATATTAATAATATTTTCATGCAGTTTGATATCTTATAGACTCGAGAAACGTATATTGTGAGTATGCTAAGAAACGTCTTTTTATCCTCAACATTTTCTTATTCGACATGAAACAATTAGTTCACATCGAGTTAACTACGCTGTAACGCGAATGAAGGTGTACAAACGCTTCACTGACTCTCGTACTACTACTACTAGTGGAGAGAATGGTGTGTCAAAGCGAAAGGTGCATTCATCGCGGTTTAGTCTTCAAAGATACTTCTGCAGCGCCTTTAAAAGGTAAGGTAAGGCCAACTGCTTTCGCGCATTTATAATATTCAATAAGTATCTACGTGATGAACAATCCTTTTTTAAGAAAGAATAACTATAGAATACTGTAATTTCTAAGAAAAATCAAAAAGGAAAGATATTTATTTTGTTTCTTTGTTTAATTAAAAAAAACTTTTAAGTAAAAGAATTTTTTAATTAAATACGTTATTTTTAAGAAATATCTACATTCCTTATTATTTTATTATTATTTATTTCCTTATTATTTTATATTTCTTATTGTAATAAATATAAAATTTGTTTATACCTACATACATTTAGATAACAATATATCTTTATATATTTAATAAATATTTTTATAAATTGCACGTTCAAATTGTTCGTTTTTAATGTAAGAATCATTCTGCAATTAATTTTAATAATATATTTATTCTTATATATGTTAATTTTTTTATTGTGTATAGTTTAATAAAACTTTTATTATATTAAATTTGAAATAAAGGAAACAATATCAAGCCATATTTATAGATAAACCTTATTATAAAATAAATAATTTGATAGTAAAGTTAAAAACTATATAAATTCTACAATTTTTCAATTGTTTATACAATTTATCATAAATTTATACAATTTATACGATTATTATACATTTTCTTATTTTTTTTTTTTTAATATTTTACATTATTATAATTTGAAATTTATTTTCGAAGTAAATTACCAATAATAATAAGAAATTATTTTTATTAACCAATCAAGCAAATTTATGTGAACATAGACGTATTTCTATTGGTGGGAACTTAAATTCAAGAAAGGATCGCGTTTTGTAGACTATATACGCTTGAGACGCTGATATCTTTCGTTTGTGGCATTTAATGTTTTTTTTATTAAGTAATTTAGTTAAATATATATATTTTTTAATAATATTATAATTCTGTTAAATGTATTTGTTAAAGGATTCTGTTATTTGAATTCTTTGATAGCTATTACAGTATAAATATATCACGTAAGTCATTTACAAAATTGATTATAATAATATGACATTTATTATTAAAATATAGAATGTTTTATTAAAAAAAAAACCTTGTATGTATAATAAATTTTATTGGAATTATTTCTTATAGAACGTTCAATTAAAAAATGATCATTTTTTATTTACGGAAGTTTTAGGTTATTTACTTCTGACTTCGCGCCAAAATTAAACATCAAATTTGCTAACCTTAGGGATATTGTTAACGTGAACAAATCTAGATAAATATCTTTTTGATTTAACAGAAAAATTTTTTGTTGTACCTCCTATATACATTAATTAGATTTTTATGTAAATGAAGGATGTAAGATGTCCCAGCACGGTGCTGCATTGCAAACATATAATCAAGAATTAGTAAAATGTAAGTTATTTTTTATTGGAATTGGATATATATCATTTATTTTTCTTTCATGATTAGGTTTGTTTAGATATGTTAATGCATCCTTTTAAAGGAGTAAATTTTTATGTAATATTATTAATATATGGGTATATATAACGTATCTGTCACATTTTTTCAATAGTTTTTTTGAAACTTTTTCAAGGTTTGGAAGAAATGAAGTTGAGGCGAGCGGAACTGCAAACACAAATTGAATCGCAAGAAGAAGAGAAAAATAATCTACAGAGGGAAATAGAAAAAATGTCTCATAAACTTACACGATTAAATGATAGCCTTGCTAAAAGAGTAGCTGTTAGAAATGAATATGACAGAACTATTGCAGATACTGAAACAGCATATATGAAAGTAAGTTATATTTATTTATAACATTCTATATTGATTATTTTGTATATATGTGTAATAATGTGTGCATTATTGTGTAATAATGCATACTATATGCATTATTACAAATAATGCATTATTTTAGATTTTAGAAAGTTCTCAATTGTTACTTAATATGATAAAAAGAGAAGCTACAAATTTAGATCAATCTTTAGTGAAGGCCAGTATGGATAAGCAACAATTTAGACAATGATGAAATAAAAATATCAATAAATTTTTTAGAATGTATTTATTAAAACGTTCACATTATATTATCTATTAAAGAAATTGATCTACCAGTTTGTAACAAGTACAAAATTGTAAATATTTTCTATAAGATAATAGATTATTTTGTAATTATACATTATACTGAAATATTGATAATTGTACAAATTTTTCATAATCTATTTATAAATACAATAATGTACATTATTATATATATCTTGTCATATGGTGTATGGTCATTTAAATAGGCATCATTTTCATAGGGATATTTTTTCATTACTAAAAATTGCAAATAAATGTACTTAGGAATATAATGATGATGTAATAGTTTGTAAGAATTTTAATTTATATCTAATATTAGTCAATTATCGAAATTAATTCGTATTACTTTAATTTTCCTATTATAAACTATTGTTCTGTATTACATAAAGATTGACCAAAGATTGTGGATTCGTTTATAAGTATATTTTATATTTGTAGAAATTTCTGTAATAATACTATTTATATCATATTTAATATTTCATTTTTTGTAATTATATTGAGTGCAATCTACAATATAATAATAGCAAAACATAATTTGTTTGAAAGTTAATAATATTCTTATATGTTTCTATCAAGGTCTTTTTTTTTTTTTTTTTTTTTTTTTTTTTTTTTTTTTGTATCGACAAGTACAGGAATATACCATTAATGCAGATTAATATTTGCAAATAATAATAAGAAATGTCTTTTTTAATGAAAATGATAATATTAAATTGAATTAAGTTTTCATGTACCCTGTAAAAATTATTTTACATATAGTTTATGCATTTCCAAGAGCTTTTTGTTCATTCCAAATTTGCAATAATTCATTAGGATCTCCATATCCATGAGAAGTGATTACATATTTGTAATTGAATTTTGTATAATCTTTTTTATAAAAATGAAATTCTTCACAATGAAATGGTTCTATATCAGCTTTTTTAGCTACTAGACCCAAAAAAATGTCATCGAATTTAAAGTGTTTTGTATAAAAACTTGTATAATACATATCCAAAAGAGCTTCTCGTGAAATTATATATGCACCAGCAGTAACATATGGTGGCCACAAATGATAAGGATATTCTTCCAATGAAACATACCACTTCGATGATTTATGACGATGCGGAGAAGAAACAAATACAAAACCTGCAAATAATCTAACATCTTCTGGAAGTTCAAAATCAAATACTTGTCTTTTCTTACGAATTGGTGATTCTATTTCATCATAAATATATAATGATGATATATTTTCAAAAATTCTTTTCTCCTTCACATTGTTATTTACTTTTGTAAGTACATCTTGAGCATCTTTGCTATTATTTAAAATTGTAGTTAGTTGGTTTTCTATACTATAGTTTTGATTATTAATATTTTCCTGAGTAGAAGAGGAAACTTCAGATAACTGTATTAATTCTGCATTGGAAGACAACTCTTCTTTAATATAGGTATTTGTATCAGATATATATTCTGTATTCAAATAATTCATTTCATTTTCTTCGTTTAACAAATTTGATATATGTGAGAAATTTATTTTTGATACGTATGGATATCTTATTTCTCTTTTTTGAGAAATCTTTTTTGGTTCTTTTAAATAATCTGGATAATTAGTGGGATTCCTTATAAATCTTAAAACATTTTTAACTGAAACATACATATCGTCGTCAACAAACATATAAAATTTGGAATTAGAGCAATACTTTACTGCCCATTTAAAACCCATCATTGTTTTTATAGTATTGTTATAATATGTATCTATAAAATTTGCTTGTACAATGTCTTTGTATTTCATTGCTTCGAGTTTTATTTTAGCTTGTAGTTCTTCATTGTCTTGATGAATACCTAATAGGAATACTGTTCTCGATGGAACATCGAAAAACCTTTTTTCAAATCCCCATGAATTTCGTATTGCTATCCTTCTATCAAAATTCTGTACAGCTGATTTAATTATATATACTACACGAAACTTACTATGCTCGGTTTCTACACATTTTTCTTCATTATTATATATAAAAGAATAATTATATACATTAATTGGATCAACAGTAGGTTTTTGATTATATCTTAATGCATTTACAAAATCATGTATGTCGCCATTATAAGGATAAACAAAATGTTTATCATAGGTAACTTCAAACATATGAGTAAATGCTCCAAAATAATTTAAGAGCATAATAAAACTAATAGAAAGAATAATGTATTTAAAGTTGAACTTTGATATGAGCTTAAAGCTCACGCGATAACAAGGACGTAATAAATAATACATTTTAATACAATTCTGATTTTAAAAGAATGCTCTTACATATTACAATATATAAGATACTATAAGTCTTTGTTGTTTGTAAAATAACATATCTATAAAAAAAATTAAAATGATTCTATTAATATATTTGTTTCTTTTATAAGTTGTAAAAGAATAGTAAATACTTACAATTCTGATTTTACAAAGCAATGATCTATAAGTTAAAATCAAATAACAAGCAATAACATAGTGATGGTTTATTTGATTATTGCATTTTTGATGTTTGCCTGCTGAAATATATTTTTATTAATACTGGGTGTTTTTAATTGGCACTATAGTAATATATGTAGGAATTCTATATCTTCTATCTATAAATGGCACCAATGTGTTGATATTCCACGTGAGTCGATCACAACATTTGAAAACAATAAATTCGTTGACATCCATTAATACCGATTAAGAATGACAATATAACCTTTTTCACGTACACAATTTTTCATTAATTTTTTAAATCGATCACATCACAAAATAAATTCTTTATTGTGTGTTATTTTCAATTTTTTCGAACAGATATCAATCGAATTATAAATTAATTGAATTACAATCGAAACAGTATCGATATTGAATATTGAAATTTATGTATATATCTTATTTTGATATGTGATTTCGATTCTCGAATTTAAATTTATTTATAAATTTAACAAAAAATTTATTTATAAATTGAACATTTCTATTTATTTAAGTTCATGTTAAATCAATATTTTTTTAGACTACAATATTGGAAAAGAAAACAGTTATTACAAATTAAAAAAAATTTCTTAAAAGCAGTGAAATTCAACTGAAGTTGTTAAGAAATTCGTAATGTCTTTTTGTACAATGAATTTTAATGATAATTACTAAAAGTAATTTCCATTAAAAAAAAGAAAAAGAAAATGAAGAAATCTTTTCAAAAAAGGACACCGACGGTATCAAAAGATAACATTATCGAGAAGAAACCTTTCGGGTTTTGTTGCAATAAGAAAAATTTAGATCCTCGAACTCTTTATGATAAACGACCACCACCTTTTAAAGGCTCTTTGACTGACGTAGTTGTCGGAAGTGGTGGTCCAAGTTTAAAATTTCGTATTCAAGATGTCTCTCGATTACCTTTTCCGATTCAACGTATTATGTCTAGAACAAGGGGTATACCTTTTCTTGGTAATTGCAAACGTTGTCGTAAACCATTGCGTTGGTATTTAGAAGATGAAATCGCACTTGCTCGAGATATTTTTGCTCGTGAAAGACAAAACCAATATAACTTCGAAATAGATAAAAATGTCGAAATAGCGAAACGTAAAGGTAACATATTTATTTGTCATTGAGATTTTTATTTTAACAAATAATAATTTAGAGGATAGATTTGATCAATTTTAATTATTAATTTAGAAAAATGGCGTAAAGATCGTAAGGCAAAACGTAAAATGATGGGAAAAATATAAAAAAACGTATTTTAAAATTGACTCTTAAAGAAATTGTATATTCAAGATTTTAATTTCTAACTTATTTTCCTAACTCATTTTTATACTTATTATTGTAAAAACACATCCTTTATTTTTTATTTCGATAAACAAAATTTATATTTGAAATATAAATGTAAATTTTAATACAAAAGATAAAGAATATTTCGGAAATATTTTATTAAAAAATATATTTAAGCAGAATACAAAAATTCGTATAATTTTAGGTTTAATTACAAGTTATTAATTTTAGTAGTTTATAGATTTTATAGTTTTAGTTAATAGTTTATATTTATATATAGGAACAAAAACGAAACTAAAATATTGATATATGAAATTAGTCTAAAATAATAATATCAACAATTATTTTAGAAATTATTAACTAAATTTATAACATTGATAAAAATTAATAAGCATTATTCTTATTATATACTTTTTATCTGTCCACAGTATTATTAAAAAAATATAAGATATACTTTATAGAATATATATCGCATGATGTGTATTACATGTTTTAAATTAATAATTATCAAAGTATAGATCAATAAATTTTTGAAATATTTACTAATAAAATCTGGAAAACATTGTATTTAAAATGTATCTAACAAATTATAAAAAGTAGAAATATTTCTTCTGTCAATTAGTTCTTTTTTATTACTTCAGTAATACTGATATATATATTTTTAATTGTTTGTTCTATCTTCGATATCATTTAGTAACAAAATTAAAAATTGAGTAATATATATATATATATATATATATATATATATATATATATATATATATTAGATAACATAACTTCAAACTTGTAAAAAAAATCAAAGTAAAGAAAGTATTTGTAATGGTTATAAAATTGAAAAAATTCATAGAAGTAAATGTATATAAATAATTCTTTTTAATATCAATTGAAATAATAAATAACAAAGTTATAGTTTTTATTTGAACTTACACATTTGTCGTGTGTCAATATCGAAAAAGAATAATTTATAAATATTTAATCATTATGTCCCATAATATGTCATATCATAAATGTGCAAATTATATACTGTGGAGAGAAAATGTCTTTATAATAAACATGCACAACCTTAGTACTGATGTAACGAATTAAACTGAATTAATCTTTGGTGAAATATTTGTTTAAATGGTGGCACATGAAAGTTTTTATTAAATAATTACAAATAAAAATATTGAACTTTGCTTAAAATGAATGATAAACTTAAACAGTGATATAAACGTATCTTAATAGAATTATGTATGTGTAGTATGTATATATGCGTACACCACATATATATCACTATAAAAAAAAACTTAATAAACAAAAATTTTAACCAAAACGAAAGCAAAAATAAACAAATTAACTTTTATATCATTTTAATGCCTTCCTGGATCTATTATAACTTTATACTTGAGTTAATTAATCCTGTTATAATGATACCATACACATGGGAATGTCATCTTTTATGGCCACGGTAAGTACTTCCCTTTTCCTACTTTTATGGATTTACCGTATGAACCTTGTTTTTCTTAAAGATATTGCCTCTCGCCGCAATAAGCAATTCATTTTTGTTCAATTCATTTTCTCATCATAGTTCTTCATGATAAAATTGTTTTGTTTGTATTTTCTTTTCATAAGTTTACATGCATTTACAAAATCAGTCTTACTTATAAGTAATAGTTTTGGTGATTCTGTAATATTTTTATTTTCAAGTAAGATCTATCATTATTACTATTAATACATTAAAATACGATTCTCTACATTGTAAATACTTACTGTTGCTTTCCAATAGAGGTCTATATACTTGACTCTTCTGTATTTTTTTTTTAAATATCTTCAATTGCCATATTTGTTCCTGGTTTTTCTGTTTCAGAAATGTCTAATGAACAAGTAATTTTTTCCTGTTTTACAGAATTTTGACTAACATCAACATTTGATAAGAATGTATTGGGTGAACATGTTATTTTTTGTTTATCTAGAGATTTCTCAATGGCTTCAGTATTTTCAGTTACTTTGAGGTCAGTTTCTTCTGAGATTAACATATTGGGGGAACATTTTGTTTCTTCTTTGTCTGGAAATTTTTCACCGATTTCAATATTTTCAACTACTTTGAGGTCAGTTTCTTTTGAGACTAACATATCAGGGAAATATTTTGTTTCTTCTTTGTCCGGAAATTTTTCATTGGTTTTAATATTTTCAACTGCTTTGAGGTCAGTTTCTTCCGAGACTAATATATCGAGGGAACATTTTGTTTCTTCTTTATCCGAAAATTTTTCATCAGTTTCAATATTTTCAATTACTTTGAGATCAGCTTTTTCTGAGACTAACATATTGAAAGAATATTTTATTTCTTCTTTATTTAGTATTTCTTCATCAGTTTCAGTGTTTTTAACGACTTTGAGTTCAGATTTTTCTGAAGTTGGTATTTCTAACGAACATTTAGTTTGTTGCTGTTCAGATAATTTTTCATCAACATCACTAGTATCGACAACTATAACATTAGTTGACCTCTTCTCATTTTTATCATCTTCTCTTTTATTATCTTCATTATTTATAATTAGATCATAATTAATGTCAAAGTTATTATCTGCTTTTGATATTTCTTGTGTTATCAAATTTTCTGAACTAGATTGCATAGTAATTTCAATATTCTCTATATTGATAGAGTCTTCATTTTCACTATCTCTGTGAGTATCTTCGATCATATTTTTTATTATATCATCAATACTAAGTTCTGTTATATTAGTAATAGAATTTGTTTCCTCTATTGATGCAGTGACAGATTCATGAATATGTTCTTGTTCTAATAATTCTGTTGAACTCTTTTCGTTAACAGAACATATAATCGTATTGGTTGATTTTTGTGTTAGCTCATTCAATTTTTCAGGATTTTCTTTCGTATTTGTTAGTTTATTATATAACTCTATATTGCTATTAGTTATCTGTTCCACTACTATACATTTTTCTGATTTGGTATTAGTATCTTTGCACAAAGGTAAAAGAATTTCTGTAATATCTTTTCCATCTATGCTTAATTTGACATGCATAGGATCTTCATTGTCAAGAATTTCGAATTGAAACATTGTTGCTCCATCAGCAGCAAGATCTTTAAAAGTTTTACAAGCTTCTTCAGACCAAAATGAAATATAATGTGGTATTTGTAGAGCACATCTTTTGGACAATGTAGGAATATTTACAATATCTTCAGGTAGTATTCTTAATTCTATATTAATGGCAGTACTGCCATAGTCTATATATAAGACATTCACGCCACTTTCATTCTGTGATAATATTTTTGCTCTGTACCATTGTTCATCATCTGGATATTTAGCTGCACAAATCGTTCCATTTTCTAAATTAGTTAATGGAAGAAAGCTGGGTGCAGCTTGTAGACGATCCGACATTACTTCTAATTCAGCAATACTGGCCTCTGCTTGTACCCAAAATTCAGCTGGTGTATTAACATGACTTACTACAACATTAGGTGAATTTTCTTCTCCAAGAGGTGGTAATCTTTCTTCTATATCCGTTATTTGTTTTTCACAAAAAACAGCTAATAAATCTGTTACATTCTTCTCATTTAAAGTGAGTCTTACTAATGATATTTCTTGTTCCTTCAGAACATCCAAAAGAAATATTGTAGCGCCATCAGCTGCTAATTTTGTAAATTCTCGACATGCTTCATTAGACCATTTTGTTAAACCTTCAGGAAGAACCAAGCTGCATCTTCGAGATAAAGGTGCTATTTTTACTAAGTCCTCTGGAATAGCACGAATTTCAGTAGATATAGCTGAATTTCCATAATCAATGTATATAACTTTTGTTTCACCATTATAGTGAGATATAACACGTGCTCTATACCATTGTTCATCTTCTGGAAATTTAGCAACACACAATAAATTTTCTTTTATCTCATCTACTTTAGGGAACATATCTGCAACCATAAATCTATCAGACATTACTTCTAAGTCAGCAATGGATTTTTCTTCTTGAACCCAAAATTCACTTGGTGAATTAATATGACTCACAAATGCAGAATGTGGATCTAATTCTAACTCTACTATTTCATCTATTAGATCTTGCTCTGCATATATTCTTACAGCATGGTGTTCTTCAACTAATATTTCACTGATACTTTTATCATTTACGAATAGTTCAACTCGTTTTGGTACACTGTCAGCAATTATTAAAGCTTCTAAAGAATCTGCTGTCGTTACTAAATTACTAAAACGATCACAAGTTGCTTCACTCCAATCTTCAGAATCTACAGGAATAATGTCTAATCTAGATTTGGTTGCATATCTTTTCATTGATTTTAAATTATCTGTCAGTGCTCGAATATTTTCTGATTTGTTATCAATTACGTCTGTATTTCCATAATCAATAAATCGTACTGTAGTAATATCTTCATCTGCATCAAGAACTTCTGCTCTGTACCACATATTATCAATAGAATAAACTGCTACACAAAGAGAACTTTCTTCTAAGATGCCATCTATTAATGGACATGTAGAAATATCAGCTTGTAATTCTACATATTTTCGTTTAAGAATTTCAGCTTCATTTGTTAATTGGATCCAAAACTGACTTGGAGAATCAATGTGAGACACACAGACATTATACCTTTTACCAGTTATTAACTGATAATTTTCTGACTCATTTTCAGCTAAAGATTTTACTAAATTCATTGAACGGAATTTATCACTAATCTTTTCTTCGTTATCAAATAATTCAACTATCCACTTTTTGTTTACATTAGAAAAATTTGCAGTAAGGTTTCTGTTAGATAATTGCTCTTGCAATATATTTATCTGTTCAGATAATGTACCATTTAAAGTAACCGTCAATGAAGCATTAATTGCTAATTGATACGGTACAAAAAATTTTGGATCTAATTCCATTAGCGATTCGATACTAACTTCTTGTGTGTTTCCATAATCAATAAAATTTACATAAACACTCTTATCAGTGAATTTAATGATTTTCGCTCTATTCCAGTAACCATCTGCAACTTTTACAGCACACAACATATCTATCTCTGGTTTCAATGTTTTCCCACAGTTAGCGTAATGTTCTTCCAATGCTTGACTTAAGTGTATATTTTTATCATAATCTACACTACGTTGTAGCCAAATACTTCCAGAATGATCTGCATATGATACTATTATTTTATAAGTTTGATTTAAAATAGGCATTGGACAAATTGGATATATTTTTTCATCTAAATCTTCTTGGCTTTTTATTTTATTACCCATCAGATCATATAATTTAATGATAAGCCTATAATGAAAAAAATATTTATATTAGTTTATTTATAATTACTATTCATAAATAAAAGCTATCATTTTCATTACCTGTTATTATTGACTTCTTCTACATACATAATCAATTCCTTATTCTCAATTATTTCTTTCCAATTTTTATTCGTTTCAAAAGAAGATGCATTAAGAAGACAGCACTCTATTGGTTGATTCTGTGTATCAGTTAACATCTATATTGATAAATATAATAACAATGAAAAATTATATATACATATACAAGAAAGTAATTAAAAACATTTTATTTCTAATTTATATTATATTATTTTATACAAGTACATGATAAGATATAATACCTTGAAATTCTTGTTAATTATACATTTATCATTGTTACTCTCCATAATTGAAGAAAGTTCAATATGAAATTTGCTTGCGCTTTGCACGTTACAAACTCTTACTTTTAATGTTTGACCATTCAAAAGATTGATATCTATCTTTTGTATATCAAGAGATTTATCTAATTCGTTAGTTGAATTTTCTATTAATAAAAGTCTCTTTTAGTTTTAAAGATGTCCATACAATTTAATTTAAACTTTAATGGATGTACTTACCATCAGTAGGCATAATAGTATTTACTATAGCATAAGATGCTAAATTTTTATTGACTAATATGTTAGCAACATCTTGTCCACAATTATTCAATGAAACGATATACTTGTCATTTTCTATATTATGAAATAAACATCCATATTTATCAGCATTAAAACAATCATCAATTGCTTGTGTATTAACTTCGGACCATTTTGAACCTATGAAAGGTTTAATATTTTGCAAAGAACAATGGTATGCTTGCTTCGGAAGCTGCATTAATTTCTTTTCAACTTGGTAAATATCACTTTTATTTACCAAAGCACGATTTCCAAAATCAATATATTGCACAATATATTCATCACTTTTATTTTCAATAATTTCAGCACGATATAATGCTTTATCTTCAGAAAATATAGCTATTACAGCTGCACCTACCTGTTCATAAATAAAATATTAATATTATTAGTTTTATTATATCTGATTACACTATGTAAAAGATATAGTAAATAAAAAATATTAATACCTGCAATGTATATGTAACAGGCTTTCTATTAACATACATTCTTTGTATTTCATTCATCATGTTTCGAAATTCAACCTCTTTATCAAGTATTTGACAATAAAAATTATTAGGATTTATAAACCATGTGATAATTATATCCTTATGAGATCCAAGCTCAAATTGTTCCTTTGCCCACTTTGAATTAGATGATACATAATCATATTCACTAGACTGTTCTACTATGTCTATTTGCTTTATTTGATTTAACGCTGTCTCTCTAACTTTCATTATATCAGTACCATCAAAAAAATCCTCATTTATGTATATAGGTTCTGGCACATTATTAATAATTTCACGTAGCATAACTTCGTATATATTATTATCTTTTGTTAAAAATTCAATTTCTAAAACTTTTCCATCTGTTCTATTTGAAAAGCTTTCAATCGCATCTAAATCCCATATTTGATTTTTTGCTGCAAATAGTTTGCAATGAATTGTCTGTATTGGTAGTTTCAAAAATTGATCTTGGATTGTTTTGATTTTATCCAAATGAACTATTTCTATATTTCCATAATCTATAAACTGTACGATTACTTGTTGTTTTTCTACAGATTTGATTACAGCTCTGTACCATTTAAGATCTTCGCTATATTGAGCAATACAATATTTTTCAGGCTTTATTTCCGATTGTTTTAAAAGATCTCCACCATTTTCATACGTCGATGCAATATTTTCCATAAGAGTATCTAATTCTAGATAATCAGGATTCAACTGAATATAAAAATCAGTTGGACTGCTTATGAAAACTGTCATACACGTTTTAATAGCTCCAAGTATAATATTTAATGAAGGTATTTCAATATTTTCTGAACTTAATTTTGATAGTTGAAGTTTTTCATTATTTTGCATGCTATTGTTTATTGTTCCTAAATTCTTTGACATATCCCTAGATTCGGAAGAACTTTCTTTGTTAGATGTGACATTATTCTTATAGTTTGCTCTATCTTTTGAATGATGCACTTTTTGATTATATTGACTGTTTGTTTTTCCACTTTTGTTAACTTCTTTGTCATTATCATTATCGTTCCATCTGCTATTGTGTAATCTTGCTGATACTCCTTCTGTACGAGGCCTTCCACGACTATGACGATTAGGGCCACTACCTCTACCTCGTTTACCACTACTTCTGGATGATGTATCAGAATCTTTATCGCTCCAATTTTTATCAAAACCACTACTGCGGTTGAATCTAGAATCATTGCCAAAAGATCTACCTCTGCTGCGAGAATCTCTTCCAACTTTGTAAGATGAATTTGAATCATTATAATTTCGTTTATTGTATGGCTCGTCCTTTTTTGTATTGTTATTTTTAAGTCTATCTTTACTAGATCGATCATTTCTTGAATTGTCATGAAAGGAATTCGATTTTTCATATCTATTATCTTGTCTTTCTCCATTTAAGTCATTTTTCCAAGGTTTTGATTTAGTATGTTCAATTGCCATGTTTTTTGTAGGATCTTCCTGATTTGCTTTATTCCCTTTATTTACATTATCACTAGAAATAAAAATTAATTCATATTTTTTCCATAATAGAAGTACATAGCAACAAACATAACTATGATTATAATAATACACAAAAAGCTGTTTAAATAATAGTACAATAAAAAAATAAACAAAACATATAAACAATTTATATTTATACAAATTTTTACTGTTACTTTCACATGCATTCTTAATTATAATAATAATTAAAGTATATTAAAACACAGTATAGTTGAAGATATTAAAATTGAATAGCATTGATGTACACAGTATAATAGAAATGAAATAATTGTTAAGGAAAAGAAAAGAAAAGATAAGAAAAGATAAGAAAAGAAAAAAGAAAGATTTATTTTATGCAAAATTAAGTTTAAAGATGATTATACAAGCAAAACATAAGCAGTATATGTAGAATTTAAAAAAATAATTTTTGTTTTCTGTTTTATTAAGTTTAAAGTAAAAAAGAAGAAAAGAAAAATTATGTAAAAATATTTGTTTTAGTGTTTATTTTACCGTATTTCTTTTATATTCTTCGATTTACTTTTTACTTGAGTTTCTATATTTAATGGTATCTTTGTATAGTACCTAATATACACAACAAATTATATTGTAGTTAATTAGATAATGTAAATATAATTTTAAAACTAGGCTATTAGAGAGAAAATTTGTTACTGTGCAGTTTAAAAGAAATATATTGTTTTACCTTTGTATCTTTTTAGGGACTTTTATAGAACTTTGATGTTCACATTCATGGGAATTTGATTTAATATTTAAATTTTTCTCCGAAGGAAAAAGTCGATGTAATATATTTTTTATATCATCCCTAATCTCAGGATCATATAAATCAACCAATAAACCACCAGGGAGTACGTCGATAACTGCCATGTATAGACTTTTTTCCAAGATTAACATTTCAAATTGATTGTAACATTCTTCACCAGTCGGTAATGTGTTATAATCCCTTAATATACATTTTATTGCTTGTGCTGGTAGCTTCGTCACTAAATCATTATGAATTACACGCAAAGATTCTGCAGTTACAGTTACTTCATTGCCATAATCTACATATAAAATTCTTATTTTGTCTCCATCAACATTAAGAATTTTTGCACGATACCTACAAATGAATTATTAATTATGTATGTGTGTCATTATTAGTCATATTATAATATATTGATATGTTTTCAATTTACCATTGAGATTCGTAAAGAGCAGCACAAGGTGTTCCTACTGATACCTGATTTGGATGTAAAGTAGGTGCAGTTTTAACATAATCAGCCAAATAAATCATTATAGATTCGAGAGATTTATCAGAATTATCGAGTTGAATAAAAAATTTCATGTAACTTTCTACAAAAGAAACATGTACAGTTCTTTCTGCACCTTTTGATAATTGTTGTGGTTCTTGATATACAACCATATTTGATACTGTTACTGGAACTGTAAATGCTTGTCTAAGAATATCTTTTATATTTTTCTCATTGTCATACAAATCTCCATATTGTATAAGTGGTGGACCTTCTGGTGGACGGACATGTAACACAAGTGATCTTCCTGATACTATCTTTTTAAAATATTCTGTCATTTCTGGTGTAACATTTAGTTCCTTCACTCCACTTAATGTAAATCTGATTGAAAGTACTCTAGGATTAATATATTGTGGTGGTAATTGAAAGATATCTGTATATGGTAATACTTCAGAATGACCAAAATCGACATAATATAATTTACACTTATTTTCCATTACAGCCATTACTACTGCTCTGCATAAGACTTTATCTATTGTGTAACGACCTAAACATACTGATCCAGGTAATGGAGGTTCTTGTAAAGGTTCCATTGGATGAGAATTGATATCTCTCATAAGTTTAGTCAATATTTCTGATGTACTTTGAACTTGTACAGAAAACTTTTGTGGTCCATCTTCAACAAAAGATACATATACATGATATTTAGAACCAACATCTAAAACTCTTGATTTAAATACTAATGCTTCCTGAACTGGTGCATGGGGTACAAGCTTTTGTGGTTGTACATAAGGTGTGGAAACATTCTGCCATGCACCCTGACCTTGCATTGTATTAAAAGCAGGGTTTGCGTTAGATTGTGTGCCTATACGAGCCTCATTTATCATTCTTCTATCTTGCATATGATATGGTGACATTTGTTGTATACGTCGTGGTCTAAAAAACACATTAAAATTTTATTATAATCATACATGAAAAATAAAATTGAATAAATAATTTGTATGTTACTTTTACTTTAACATTTTATAATTTAAAATTCTTCATATAATTTCTACCTGAATAAATCTTGCATTGTAGCATCCATTGCCATATGTCTTTTTACTAAGAGTTCTCCAAAGTCTTCATTATTATAATATAGTTTAATAAAAGTGTGGTTTCTAACAGTAGAAAGGCAACAAGCTTTGTATTCATTATATCGTAATATTTTTTTAATAGTTTCTATCGTTTTATTATCCCAAACATTATTAATAGGTATAATGTTTGCTAACGTAAATTCATATGCTACTGGTGGAAATGATTGTAATGTTTCTGATCCAGGTATGTTTCTCAATAAATATACTTCATGTTGTGGTAAGATTTCAATATTACCATAATCAATAAATTGTAATACCACTTTACCATCTGGACATATATTACATACTCTAGCACGATAATAACCATCATTTTGAAATCTTGCACAACATAAAGCATTAATGGATAGTCCTTCTTGTAATTCTGGATATCCAGATCCTATTGCAAATTTTTCAAAAAGAGGTAAGATCATTCGTTCAACATAAGTTGCAGAATTTTTATCGATCTGACCCCATATTCTTAAAAACTGATGTTCTGCTTCCACATGTGTTACGAAAATAATAAATTCCGAATTTTGTTGTATTGTCGCCATTTTAAAGCTTTCTCTGTAATAATATTAAATCAAAAATGAATTATTAATCAAACACATGCTTTAAACATATTTGTAAATGACATTACACTTTCAATTTATAAGAATTTTTTGCACTACTATATACCATTAACGAAACTAGAAACATATAAATGTATATTTAATTATGGTTATAATTTTTAAGAGGGAAAAGACAGGCTTTCTTGTAAATTATGGCTATTATATGCAAATTCATTTAACAAAAAAGTAAACAACTCTTTTAACATTAAATTATTTACTTTTGTAATTGTATGTCTTTTGTGTCATTGGCTCGTTTTTTACATACCGATCTGTTACCATTTGAAAGAGAAATATTACGTAGCAAAATATCTATAAGATTATGATAAATAGCAACGAACCTTATGAATATCCTACTTTACATATCCTATTTTGTGTTTTCTCGTCCGTTGCAATAGTTCCTTTATATATTAGACACTATCTTAAATATTCTTAGAACATTTCACCATAATATTCCATTATCTTGATTATTACGGTACTCAGTCTAATTCTTCCATCTAGACTTCTTTTGACATATTGACCATGCCGCCAACTTTAAATTGCTTCTGCATAGTTTCACCATGCGCAAATTACTATATATTCCTTTATCTAATAAATTCAATTAAATTTAATGAAAAAGTATTAGAAATCTAATACTTTTTCCAATAATACCTCAATTTATTTTTTTTTCATCCATCAATAAAAATATATTTATTCTAAGTGATTCTAGTTGTAGTTTTTGCAAAAATCATACAAATAAAGAATGCGTATATATAAGTTCATCGGAAGTAAAGTAGAAAAAAGATGACACTATACGATAGTTATTTCCTTTATTTGATATTTCCGTCTTTTTTATTGGTAATTATTGGACAATTATAAAAAAAATAAATGAAAAATTGTATTATTAAAATTGATATATTATCACACATGTTAATAATATCTCTTCTCTTTTTAGGTTAAAGTAATATAATTATTCAATTTAATTATGTGTGTCAATTAATTGAATTGAAAAAAATACGATCTAAAAGATTCGAAATCAGAATTTGATAATTTTTCATGGAAACACATGTTATTGCTATATAATTAGTAGTCAATGTTTATAGATGGCGGGATAGGAAGATGAGGAAAGTAAGGAAGGCTTAGCCGTGAGATACGTGTTGATGTTTACAAACTAAAAGTTTCATGGAATTGCAGTTCCAGTATTGGTGGGTTTTAGATTATAAATTTTGCGATGGCTCAAGCTAAACATAATTTGCCAGAAACATCTAATGGTACCTTGAAGGAAAAAGAAAAAGACAATAACGAAGATAAAGAAGGTACATAGATTTATATTACAATAATTATGAAGAAATTACAAATTAGGATATTAAGTGATAAATTCATTGTTCATAGTAAATTTACGAAAAATTATAAAGTGCGATATTCAACAGGTTCTGTTACGATACCAGAATGTGCAGTTTGTCTTCAACCTTGTATACATCCGGCTAGATTACCTTGCAATCATATATACTGCTATTTATGTGTAAAGGGTGTTGCTAATCATAATAAAAGGTGTCCTATGTGTCGTCAAGAAATGCCATCTGATTTTGTTGAAAGACCGCAATTAGTAGAAATTGATGAAGTACAAAAAGAATTAGAACGACCCGAGGAAGAATATCAATGGTTTTATGAAGGCAGAAATGGTAATATTTGTTTCTAATATATTTGTATATATTAATCTTTTATATATATATATATATATATATATATATATATATATCATACACACACACACACAGGCAAACGTATCTATTAAGATAAATGTACCTACTTAAAAAATAATATAAATAACATAATCATTAATGAAGTTAATTAGTTTAAGAAAATCTAATGAAGAAGATACAATATAAATATGAAAAGGATACAATCGTATCTTTTATTTATTTTGAAAAAGAAAAAAAAGTATTAGTAGTTTCTATATATTTACAAATTAAACAGAATTTAGTTTAATTTTTGTTTTGAGATTCAGGCATGCTCAGGTAAATTTTTAAAAATAGCATATAGAAAAGTTGATATTCTACCACTTCTTAGGTTGGTGGAAATATGATTCAAGGATCAACAAGGATTTGGAGACAGTGTATAAACTAGGTGATACTCAGTGTGAAATGTTGATCTGTGGCATGCTTTATGTGATTGACTTTGAAAACAAATGTCAATACAGAAAATATCAACCACGTTACAAAAGAAATATCAAACGTGATAGAAAAGATGCACAATGTAAAGGAGTTTCAGGCGTACGATAGTTTATTTCTTAAAGTAAAGTACCTGTTTATGTTGCATATATAAGCACATGTTGATAATATATATGAAATTTTAATATTGAATGGTTTGGATTAAAATAGATATTTGTAAAAAAGAAAGACAAGAATTAACAAAAATCATTAATAGTTTTATATGTAGCCATAAGCAAATTCTATTTACTTCATATTATTTTATATAACCTATTTAATGAGATAGATATAAATTTAAAATGTCAGTTAATAAAATTTGTATGCTTTATAAAATATAATTATCATTAATAATTATTTGTAATAGATAAATTATATGCTAGTGACTTGACTTTATTAAATAAAAAATTCTATATTTTTTCTAAAGTTATATTTATTTCCTAAGTTTCCCAATTGAAATATGATTATATAGAACAATTACTGATAAATAGTTAAGCATGACAATGTTTTTATATGATTTTATTAAAAAGTGCTACTAAGTTCTACCTATAAAATAAATTGTTACAGGATGGTGGCAATATGATCAACGTACAAGTCTTGAATTAGAAACTGCTTACAAACAAGGAAAGAGGACTTGTGAATTATTAATTGCAGGGTTTTTATATATTGCGGATTTTGGTTCTATGCACCAATTACGTAGGAATGATCCTTCTAGGAGAAGAAGAATTAAACGGGATTTGTATAATGTTCCAAAGAAAGGAGTTGCTGGTTTAAGACTGAATGCTCAAGAAGAAGAAATGATTAGAGAAATAAGAGGCGCAGAAAGGCCAGCAAGTCCTGAGAGTGATACAATAAGTACGTATTATTGAAAAATTAAAAGCATAGAATTATAAAACTATACATGTGTTTTACGATTTAGGTGGAGATGGTACTAGTACTCCTATACCTCCAAGTAATACGCCGCAAACACCGGCTGGTGGAACTGCAAGTGGAGATGCTACACCATTAAATGATAGAATAGATCAAAGATCAGATTCTTTACATCAGGTTCTAGAACAAATGCGTTCATTAGTATTAAGAGAACATTTATCATTTAATAGTAATAATGATCTTGAAGAAACAGCAGAGGATGAATCAATATCTGAACATTCTATACTTTTTTGCTTACCAACATCACATGAATCAGATGAAGGTCATTTGTAGAAAATAGAGATATGAATTTGACCCTCTTACTTATTTATAATGTATCAAATTATTGAGAAATGCAACCAAAGAAACATGTTATGGTTGAAAATCACAAATATAATATCAAGAAATAAATATTATTCTGTGATATGTTACAATGTGCAGAGGGTCCTTTAATATCAGCTTGGGATTGATAAAAAAAAGTTCTTAAAATTTAATTCCAGAAAATATTCAAATTATTCATTATGTATAATATCGAGACATAGATCAGCACTTGTAAAACAGTATTGATGAAATCAACTAATATAATATGTAACTTAAGTGTTCCTAGTATTCTTTTAATTAGATATAAATGAAATATAAAAAATAATTTTGGATTATATAATGAAATAAATTAGGTACTTAAAGTTTCTCTGGAAATAAAACATTTATTATATTTATTATCGAATATGTCATTCATTCCAGGAGAAATATTCAAATGTAATGAACTACTTGAAATACCAAGATTACTTTCAAGTTTGATATAATATATTCTAAAATAAAGTGTTCATCTGTGCAACGAAAATTATAGTAGTATGAATCTCACTTATTTTTACAGAAAATGTTATTGTATCTAATTATGTACATAGATTTATTGTGAGAAATACATTATGATATTTTGCAGAACATAAACGTATATTTCAAGTTTTATATTTTTAAATAATCTGATACCTTATATTTTTTATAAATAAAATATTAATTAATTTTTCAAATGTTTATATAATCTTTTTTAAATATATATTTAATATTTAAGTTTGGAAAATGAGATAAATATGTGTTTTGATATTTGAAATTAGTATCAACTTTGACCACAAGGCTGTGCATATATCAAGAACGATAAGACTGTTTACAACCTTTCATTCAAAGCATGTATAATTCCAATGATAGATATGAATAAAAGATGGGAACAGAGGTACAATATTCACTATGTGCCTATCAGATTGATGTATAAGCTAATTAAGTTACATTCTTTTCGTGTATAACTGTCAGTAATAATTGACTTAATGTAGAAATTAGTTTAATAGGCTGAACTTATACTTTTCGATCTCTTGTACTTATATCCTTTGATGGTATCGTTTGGTGAATGCCTTGACATCGGATACATTTGTTTTTATGTGTGTGTGCGTGTGTGTATATATATATATATATATATTTACAGTGTGTATGTGTGTATTTATATGATGTATGTATAGATAATATGTAGTAACTAATATATACATTTGCGACAAAAAAATAAGATTTTGTCGATTATTTTATCAACAAATAATACTTAGTGAATATATACATTTATTATATAGTATTTTTATAAAAATCATAATATAAATTCGTTCCACACCATTTATAAAGTAGAACTCTTAGTGCTATTTTTTTTGTAGTTTGTCCTGTAGAGTTAGTTCTGCTTTGTATTATTACTATTATTACTATTACTGTAATAATAATATAGAATATAATAATATAATAGAAAATATAATTATAAATATGCTAATAATAATAAAGATATAATTAAATATTATCTAAGTACATTTTACATTATAATAGCGAAGTCAATAGTGGTATATTACTATTTGGAAACCTTAGATTGATGGTCATATAGATAACTTATTCGCGATCGTTTTCATGTATGAATGAAAAATGTAGAATCTTTTATTTGGATATTTCTTTACTTTGGGGAAATCTAGTAGACATTAGAACAATAGATATTTACTAAGATCCTTTTGCTGATTCTTAATCTGGTCCTTTTTAAGTTTTTGAAATAAAATGAGTCCGCAAATGGACTTATAATGGCTTCTTCTTTGGAATTGCTTGGAAAATGATAAATTTTTATTACATTTATTTGTTTCAAAAATGGCATATATATAAATGACTAATTAATGAAACTAATTAATGAATTTTTTTTATATCAATCTCAACAGAATTTTATACAAATTAATAGTTTTGAGAATCAATACGAATCAAACTAAAATGATATAGGCAAAACTGCAAAAAAACAAACATGAGTATTATAAATTGGTAATACGATCATAAAGTAAAAAGACAAGCAGAAAGGATAACAGTGGAAGCAAAAAAAAGCAATTTGTATTTATCATCGTATTTTATTATTATCATGTATAGCTGTTGATGGTTGGTTAAATGTCCGAATTATCAAAGAAATGATTCGTTGAAAATTTACACGATTAACTACTTGAGATGACATAAGGAATGCACTTAAAAGAAAAGACAGAGATCTTTGTGAGATATTAGTGAGTGTACATTGGCTATATTAGTTCTTGCTCTTTAAAATATATTGTTTCTTTTTCTGTTATTATAAATCACCATGAACCTACATTAATTCCTTATGTTTAAAATATATCAGATAGTCCAAGATGAGAGTATGCACGCAACAAGCAGGAAATTGACTGATTCATGGAAATAAAATACTTATCTCGCTTGTATAATACTTGTTTTAAATTATTTAAAAATGTTCTAAATTTATGAATATTTGTTAGTTTTTATTACAATTTAAATTTAAATAATAGAAGATAATTTCTTTTTTTGCATGATGAATATTCATCATAACACAAAAAATTGATATCTTTTTATGATAAGTATACTTGTCCAATACAGTTAACAAGTTAAGATGCTTATAAAATAATGAATCAATTTTTTTATTGCAAATACTACATTTTTATTTCATATTTAAAATTTATATTTTCTTTTTTCTTTTCAGTAAACAAATATTTATTTAACGATTAATATATGGTACAAAATATTAATTATTTTATAAAAAAGATTTTATATATCTTTTGAAATCGGAATAGATTTCACAAACAATTTTACAGAAATCATCAATGATAAAAAATTACGAAATATTAATTTCAATCTTAAAAAAAAGAAGCTTGTAATAATTCTTGTTTCTTAAAAATGAGAAAAAGTATCAAAATCGATGATGATAAGAATAAAGATAAGGATGTTACTGATTACGATAAATAGTTATAAAATGATTCTTTTATATTATTTATAATATTCACGTATACTTTCTAGATGATATTACTGTTCCAATGGTGAACATACGAAAAAAAAGAATCTAATATTTATTTAGCAGAATTAGGAATTTGTAATTTATATTTGTTTAAGAAACAGATTATAAATATTTATGAATTTTTATTAAATAAATGTCGAAAGTGAATGTCGTTTGGAAAATTGTACAAAAGAATATAAATTTTAATATGATCTATTTTAAAAAAAATAATTCAATAATCATTTTTATAAATATAATTATATATATAATATGACCCTATGAAAATATTTCAAAGATATTTGGTATTATAAAATGTTTATTATTGAAAAAATTAAAAGTAACTTTTTTCTATCTTAGTAAATAAACTTCGTGTTAAACAAATTTTGTGTAGATATATCTTCCGACTGATAACGCAGATAGTCACTTTAATTTTACTCTTAATCTTATGAATTCAAACAATTTTCTCATTATTTTCATTTTCCATTAGATCTAGAATTTTTTTATTAATATACAGTAGATTATATATATTTCAAAATAGTTATTCATATTAAATTATGATGTATCATTATTTGTTATTGTATACATATCTTTGCATATAGTATTATATATTAAATTGTCGGTATCTATATATAATAACTTACATAATATTATATAAAAACTTAACAATTATTCTTAAATAGTCTTCATGTAATCGTAATGAAATTCATATAAATAAATTTTTTAAATATCTAAAATATACGTATTGATATAGATGAGTTTATTAAATTTTATTGCTAATTGATGCAATTCGATGACTATGAGATTCTCATAAAAAATAATATGATTGTGAAAATTAATATATTATATTAATGTTGCAGCATCATAATGTCCATAACGTATTTATAAATTTTACATTTATATGATTTCAATCGTTTGCTTTGTTTTTCTAAAAACAGCGTTATTCATTAGCTTAAAGACATTTTTTCAAAATCAGTTGTACATATTTTTATATTTAACTCGACACAATTATGCAATCAACATAATTGATCAAATTGAATACGACAATATATACGTTTAATAATAATATTACATGTTTTAAACATTGTTTTAAAGCAAGATAATATATTAGATAAAGTTCTTTATCATAAAGAATAGCTAATAATTTCTTAATTTCATAATTTGTTTTAAATTTGGTGGTTTATCACGTATCATACAAAATGTTTTTTGTGTAATTCTTGTAATAAATATAATAATTCTCTTAATAAGCAATATCGATATAAAAAATATAAACTAATTCTGAATTATTTGATTATTTTCTAATTTTTAAAGATTGGCTACCCACTGAAAACTATATATTAAATATTCCGATAATTGATTTGCATCATATGTTTTCATATATTTATTATTAGCTGATAAACAATGGTGTGAATATTGACTAATTATAAAACTGTCATGTATACTGTATTCGACCATGAATAACATATTAACATCAGTCAATAATTTTAATTAAATGTTTGAGTATAGCTTTCCATGTAAATTTTGATAAAGTATAAAAATAATATAAAAAGTAATATAAAAATAATATAAAAAATGAAATATTATTTTTCACACATTCTATTCAAAAATTTTTAAATATATCTGTTAATAATAATAAATTATTTTTCGAATAAAGATTACTTATATTCAGCAAGATTTTGTATATCGAACATATGTCAAATTTGTTTTGCGTATTCATAATTTTCCGAATCGATTTTATATTAGTTTAACATATTATAAAATGCTTCGTACAAAGAAAATGTGGTTTCGTCTATACGTTCAGAAGAAGTAATAAAGTCGTATAGAAAGATTCTTTTATATATATATATATATTATTTGTCATCTAAGTGTTTCAACTTCGACTTGAGAATCTTCAAATATTTTTTCTTCAAATAAGATATTAATTCATCAAGACACGCAGAGGCATGAATTTAAAAGAAAATCTAAAAAATTAAAGAAGAAACATTAAAAGAATCGATGAAACGATATTCTATATTATATTCATTTATATGTTTCGATAATGAAATGTATCTTTCTTTATTGATCGTAAGAATTGTAATTCTTCCAGGAATAAAAAAGTTACCAAAATCTTTAATAATAAAATTAGCATCGTATTTTAAATAATTCTGAAAAATTATTAATATTATTTGTATTTTTTGATATACGGAAATGTTAAAACATATCATTGAATGGTGTGTGCTCGTTTTCGTAGACGGTTGTCTGCTTATTTATATGCGTAAACTGATAATGTTTAAATTTTGTGATCCATTCCAAGTACAAAGAAATACGTTTCGCGATGCTCACATGGAAAAACTACGATACATTTTCATGAGATTTAGACAGATGATTTTATGGCAAAATTAAGAAAATACATCTTTCCGTGATATTATTAAATTTTACTAAAAATTTATATTTTTCTTTATATTTTATATATTAGAAACGGAAAAATCTTGTAAGTAACTAAAGTTTAGTTCAATGGCAAATATCTAGATTCGTAATTCAAAAATCATAAATTCAAGGTTGAATGATAACGTCAGTTCTCTTTTCATTGTATCGATGTAAACAAATATAATCAACTAATTTATTCTTTTTGTAATTATACTTAAATTTTAATTAAAATACGAGTTCAATAAACTAATTGCTTAGTTTGGAATACATATTATCAATTTTATGTTTATTTTTATATATCGTGATTCTATATATATACATATAAGTAATAAATCGATGAAAGTAAATTTGCAGTAGAAATAATGAATCTGTATTAATTTTTTAAAAGATAAGAGCAATGACAATTTTAAATCTTTAATTAATAATTATATATCTAATAATTTTATAATTATATTACTTATAATTTTGTAGGTAGAAAATTATCCAGTAATAGAAAAATGATAGACAAATAAAAAACAAACTTAAAAAGAAGTAATCCCAAAAGAAAAATAATGACGTTGAAAAGTAATAACTAGTGAAGGACCAAAAAAAAAAAAACCAGAGACAAATATTATATATAAATTGAAATCTTTCTCGATAAATGATTTTATTTCCTTTGCTCGTGCCTTTGTTCCATAAATTTCAAAGTACTGAAATATTACACTTTTATGAAATAGAACCTCGGAATCGTGTTTTCTACTTTTCCAATCTATCTCCTTTTATGTTTCTCTTTATATACATATCTCCTTGTAAATGCTACATTATACGAAACTTCGAACGTTCTTAGCAAAGCAATTTTCTTAAAAAAAGAGAAACGGTAAAAAAACAGAAATGAAACACAAGATAGATATTAGGTAAAGCATAGAAACAGTTGTGCGTATAGAGAGAAGGTAAGAAAATATATTTATATATATAAATATAATATATACACCTTTAACGTTAACCAACATCATAAAGATGAAAAATTATGAGCATACTTTCGTCATTGTCATTATAATTTGTGAAATTTATTAATATTCTTGCTTGACTTTCTATTTTTTTTTCTCTTCGTAGCGTAACAAAGTTTTTATCTTGATTGTTGTGTAAAGTTTCTTTATTATTTCGAATGAGTCGTGAATTAACTGTGAGGTAGGTATACGAGAAATGTCATTTTTCTTTTTATAATTTTTGGATAGAAAAAAAGCAATTTCATCGAATATTTGATATTTGATCATTCACTGACTACTCTTTAAAAAAATTTGTCCTTGATTAACAAAATCCCGATTCCAACCTTACTGACCATTTATTCTTATATCAATTGTATAGAAAATTCTATTCGGAATGATTCGATGATGCTCGTAAATTGAACGTTTCTGTTATATTTAATATAATTTGAGAATATAAAAAAGTGGGTGCTTAATCGCCATACTTGTTAGAAATGAAACTCGTGGAATCGATTATACATTCATTTTTTCATAAAAATATTCCAATTTAATCTAATATTATTTATTTATATATACTATTTTTACATTTTTTTAAATATATTTCTTTATATATTTCTTTACATATACTATTATTTTCCGGACATGTCTATTTTATTATGATCCAACAAAAAGACTACTGGCTTATGATAACTGAAATATGATATTTAAACTGCAAATTTTTGATTGTATTGTTTACATTGATAGTAATTCTGGATTTTATAGTTTCTTATTCATATACAAGTTGAATTTCAAATAGATTGCCCTTCTTCGATTGCAGCAGTTATCAGTATGTAAGTTCATAAATTTATTAAAATATATCGCACAGGTAACTGCGACTTTATTTTCTGAATATAACTCAATCGAGACATCATTTTTTTTTTAAATCTCATTGCCGTTATTTTTTTATTTATATAAGATTTGAAGTAAATGGACTAAATCGATTTCATAAGCTTTTATTGTTAGTGTCAAGAATATCATAAATTTTCCCAATTATCTTATCATGGTGAATAAGTCACGCTTTTGTTGAGTCTAGTACTAACATAAATTTAGTATTTATCTAAGGCAGAATTACTAAGCAATGATTGATGTATTCTTTTATCACGTTTCATATCATATTAGAATTTTTATCGATATATTTGAAAATGATTGTAAGAGAATCATGGACTCTTAGTCTCTTTATTTTCATTGTCACATGAAGCAAATGATATGGGGTTACTCCACAAAGGTTTGATTATTTCAGTTCACTTGTAGCCATCAAATGTGTAACACATAGCCATTTTTTATATACTTTAGATTGGCAATATACTTTAGAAATACTAGAAAAAAATAGTTCTGCTAGTTCATCGATTAGGATGCTATATGTTCCTGCTGCTATCCGAAAATATTTTTCATCATTTCATAGTATGTTTGTTGTTATCCAATAAGACTCTCTTTTATAGAGATATCTTGACTTGCTTCATTTTTTCGTATTTCTCTCTCATTTATATTATCAAAGAAAGATTGATCAATTGTAATGTTATAAAAAGAGTGAAGTTGTAAAGAGAAACGAGGGAGCAGAGGATGGGAGAAAATAAGAAAAGAGTAAAAGGGAAAACAGAAGAAGAAGAAAGAGAGAGACAGAGAGGAGAAGATAGATAGAGAGTGTGATAGAAATATTTATATTATTTAATATATTTTTGTCTAATAAATGATAATAATGTATAATCAATTTAAATTTATCTGAAGTATTTGATTGTACGTTAAAAATAATTAAATGATGTATCATGTATTTAATAATTAATAATTATTACGGACTATCAATAATTATTAGTGATTATTGTTACTTCGTATTGTTATCTTTGTATTCCATTTCGTATACATTTCATTAATAAAATGTTAATTATATTTAATAATCTTTTTGAAACAGGAAAGTAATATATTCAGTATAATACTCGAATAGATTGTGTAAAGAAGATCGGGATTCTTAATGTAAAGAAAGAAACTCATTGAATTAATTACAAACTTTTTGTCTAACAAAGTATTAATTAATTTTATTATTGTTACTTATCATTATTACTTATTATTTTATTATTTCTTATTATTATTATTTTATTATTTTATTATTATTAACTAAAATTTGTTGTCGTTTTCTCATAGTTTTTCCGAAGATACAGACACTTGGATTATAAGTCTATTGAATGCAAACAAAGACTTCCAGAAGACAAGTTCCGATAGTGTGTTCGCATCACGATTGACTTCTATGAGGTGCAAAGGGACAGACACAGTTTATTTTTAATGACACAATGAACTTACTACTTTACTCATTATTTTTATTTTTTCTTTCTTTTTATATCTATAATTAATGTGTGCGTAACATTTTTTTTTAAGAAATATAATTCTATAGTTTCATTTTTATTTTTAATTTTATTTTCTGTGAATATTACTTACCTAGTCTTATTAAATTACTTTACTATTATTACTATTACTTATTATTAACAAACCATCTTCAAGACTTACTTTCTTTTTTAATATATTTATTGATCATAGAAAAACATTTATACATGAGTACAACTTATAATTTTATTTATGTTATATTCTACTTTTATGTTTGTATAATTCAGATTGTATAATTTAATTTTATATTAATCCTTAGTTTGTATTCTGCTGTCGTAGCGTTTGACATGTGTAATTGTGTTCTGCAAATTTTACAAATACAGTGAATATACATCTTTCTGCTAACAAGGTAAACGAACCAAGATATAAATGAAATACACGTGAAGAGTTATGTTACTGAATTACAATCAACTTTAAAGGTTTTCGATAGTTTCGAAATTGTAAAAAGTTAGTTCGAAGATGGCTCATGAAAATCAGTCAAGTATTCTTGATTAAAATTTACATTATAATAATCTACTATGTATTTGTGGTAGAAAAATAGCACGATCCAACAGACAAATCACGCAATAATAACAAGAGAGAAACATAAACACAATTATGAACAAGCCATTGAAAAACTCTATTACTAGTTCAAATAGATTCATATTACTAAATTTTAACTAAAATTTTATGAAAAGCTAAGATTATTGAAAGATTATTAAGATAAAGATTATTTAAGATTATTGAAAAGCTAACGAGTCAACATCCACAGAAAATGCTCTTCTACCAATCTTTTTCAGCAATGTTATCAATATACAAATAATAATAAATGATAAATTCAATAAACTCAATGCTATCTTTCATACATTTTAACAATAATAATAATAAATTCAATAAATTCAATGCTATCTTTCATATATTTTAACTAAAACAGGAAATATCCTTTTGTATTGTTCCTCGTAAAATCCATCATTCAGCAAACTTAAAACTAAAACTTAAATTTTTTGAGTATGGTCATGAAGTAATTAATATTAGCAACATAAAGCATAGTATCACAAAAAGTCCATTATTTTTATTTATTTAACAAAGCACTATACATAAACCAATTAATAAATTCCATAATTAACATTGAACTATCTCATAAAAAAAGAGAGATTGTTCAATGCAAAGATAAAAGTCACAGAAATATTACAATCGTAATTATTACTGTAAATTAATATTTAGACCTATAACATAGAAATAAACGCGAAAAAATGGTAAAAGCTTTTATAAAATGGATTCTTTGAAAAGCAAATCATCCCTTGATTTCCTCCATTGGTTCATGAAAATAAAATTAAAGTAAAGGTATATAATAATAATAATAATAATATAATAGCTCTGCCAGTTTATATATCCAACTCAAAAACTTCTACAAACTGGGAAAATTAATTGAAAAACAGACAGAACAAATTATTCATATGCTGTCATTACTAACAATTGTCATAAACAAATTAACATGTAATATATCAAACTGAAACCCTTCTGGATAGTTCTTTGGAATACCAATGGATTAGTACAGCATAAAAACGAACTAGAATTCTTTTTAAATAATCAAGGAATAAATATACTGCTCATTTTTGAAACTCATTTTACCAATACAAATTTTTTGAAAATAAATAGGTACAAAATATATTGCAAACAATATCCTAGTGGCAGGATTCATGAAAGCACTATAATTATTATCAAATCGAATATGAAGTACTATAAATTTCTTTAATTTTGTATAAAATTGACTAACTCTACACAGCGAATGAGGTAATAGAAAATCGGCATATTCTAATTATTAATATTATACTGTCCACCCAGACATAGTATCTCCAACGAGGACTTTGAGAACTTTTTAGAAAGCTTGAATAATAAATTCATCGTAAGAGGAGACTTTAACGTTTTAAAGCTTAATTGTATCCTCAATGAGTCCGTCAACAGAATTATCATAACAGAAGGTGGTAATCTTTTGAAAAGTATGAACTCAAACATATTGAATCAAATTGTATCATAACAAATAAACCTGCATATTGGTCAATTAATACAAATAAATTGCCAAATCTTTTTATAATCAATAACATTTCTTTAAGATATACTAAAATCAGATCTTTTTTAAACTTTCTTCAAACTAATCATGTGTTACTGCAACAATTAATTTAACTTTTATGAAAAATTGAGTAAATGTAACCATTTACAACAAAGTCATAAACTGGCATCATTTTTATGCACTGCAGCTTTTAATGACTCAACTTTTGCCTTAGTTCTATTAAAAACAAACAAAGAAATTGATGCAGTAGTGGAATACTTGAGTAACAACATGATAAATGCAATCCGATTTTTCTTATTTAATATAATAACTAAATAAGATTTTTCTGATTTCATAAGGAAAATATGTGGAAAATATGTGAAAAGGTCAGAAGAATATAGCAAAGCAATAGACAATCTGATGGTACAACAAAACAACAAACAAATAGATACAAATTGTTTGATCTATTTCAAAAGAGATTGTTTCCAAAAGTATTTAAGGAATTTATTTCCCATAGTAGATTCTAACTATTTCTTTTAAAAGGCTCGCTTGTCCATCACTCGCTCATCCACCATAAACAATTCTTCTTATCCACTTCCCACAAGAAGAATAGGCACAAAGTGTCCAAATAAGGCTAACAAATCTACAAATTACATAATCGAACTTTTTTTCTACTTAGAAAGTAGAAATACTTGAATATTTTCTTTCCCAAAAACTTCTCTCTACTCTATTGCTCTTCCCAAAAACTTATTTACAATTTTAGAATTCAAAGAAATGATCCAGCAGCATCTGAATTTCTAAAATTAAATGTGATAAAACAATTAAAAAGTTTCCCAAAAAAGGGATTGTATTTACCACATCTTTTTCCAAAATATAGTTCTTCCTAGAGAAATTATTAAATTATTAAAAATTATTAAATTACTAAAGTTTTGGAAATTCTTACTCATTACTCTCATCCATAAATTAGGAAAGCTAATCCGAAGCAAACTTATATCACCCAATTAATCTTTTTTCAAATATATTCGAATTCTTGCAGAAGATTAAGACTTCACCCTTTTTTGGAAGATTTAAAAATTAAGCAAAATTATCAATTTGGTTACTGGAAGCGACATTTGACAATAGAACGAACCTATAGAATAATATATAAAGTCAAAAAGTTCTATTGGTTTACTGGTAGACATTTGAATTTATGCTTAAAGAGCAAAATATTACTGTACAAATTTATATTAAATCTCATTAAGATCTATATGGGATGTAACTGTGAAGAATAGCAAATAATTCCAACATAGAAATTCTCAAACTCAAATCCAATTCAAAAGCTTAGTATGTAATAATGAAATAGTATCAATGAAATAATTTATGGTAACCTCAAGATATTTACAATAAAAGGAAAAATAATAAACAATAGATATAATTCACGTGTGAGCAGTCATTCGAATCACTTAACTGTTGGACAGTGCAGAACATATTTGCAAATTAAAAAGATACTACTGTCTAGATCTACATAATAGATTCAATTAAAACACAACATTCACTTACAGAAAACTATCTGTAAGTAATTTAGAATTACTCCCTATGCTATTGTACCACATCAACCTAATTATTTATGATTCAATTACCACATCAACCTTATTTATGATTCTCAACGAAAATTGATTGTAATGTATTCAATAATTAAAAAAAAATAGTAGTAGTATTATATATTAAAAAAAAATAGTTTAGTAGTATTACATATATAGTTTATTGTTATTACAGTTGCTGGAAGAATTTTCCCAAGAGGAAACACATGACATCACATCATCTCTCATTACTATTCTATAATACATCTACGGGACTTACATCATGTGATATGAATTATATCTTATAATAAGTCATCGCATTTTTAATCTAATCTAATTACAATTACTACTACTTTCCTCCATTAGTATCTGATTTTTTTCCTTTGTTTCCTCGATATGACAATGAAGAGTGTTATTGTTATTTTACGTGGAATTCATTGAAGCGTATACCATGAGAAAAAGTAGGATGCACCATAAAAATCACTAAAGACTTTTCTATTATAATTGTTTTTATTATCTTATTTTATAATGGTAATAAAGTTTATGTAAAATATAACATCTGCACTGATATAAGTAGATCTTCAAATATTTTTTTGCAAGATAAAGTTCGCCAATGACCAAAGACAAGGGACATAGAAAAACGATCAATGAATTTAGCTCACAACATAAATCAAAAACTTTTTGCAAGATAAAAAATGCTGGTATATCCATTAGCTAAACAATCCTGTCAATGTTATAGAAAATAGAAAGAACAATGTTAAGAAAATAGAAGTGAAGAAAAATTAAAATTAATCAGATCTAATTATTAATTAATAAAAATCTCCTTTTGGATCCTTACAGGACTTCACAGAGTATACAAATTTTCTTATCGAAACCAATCAAGTGCATTCGTTCGTATAACGTCGATTTCATTATTCTGCTTAATAATGATTACTCATTTATCATTAACTCAAGTCTCTGAAAATTATTATTTCATTATAAATTAAATTTTCTATTTATTTTTCACACATCTTTCATGTACAAGGCTCTAAATATTTGTAAATGATTTTGTACCTAAATTGTATGATGGAATATATATTCTGCTTTAATAAGTGTATAATCTTTCTGATTCTCTATCTTTTTCATTCTTAGTTGTGTCGAGTAAATGTTATGAACTAAAAACAAAAACTTGGGCAAAATTTTATCCTGTCACACATTAAATTTATTTAACATAAAATTATCTTTTTTTTTCTGGTGCATCCTACTTTTTCGGTCATTTCCTCGGTCACTGTTAGAATCAATGGCTGGTTGGTATGTATCAAAAAATAAAAAACTTGGATTATCAAGCATCCATAACTATTAATCAAGAAACTAAAACGTGATATTTCTGAGTTATGACTTGTAATTTTTGTTTAATTATTTTGGTTATCTTTTCATTCGGAAAATAAAGATTTTCTATACGATATTATCGTTTTTGATTTTTGATAAATATTTTTTTTTTCAAAAATCATGTCTAAAAATAGATAATTCTCAAGAATAATTTTTACATGTTTTTCACAAAAGCCAATTTCGAATATTAGAAATGATAATCTCTTGTTAAAAATCTTTATCTTTTAAATGAGCTAAGGAATAAAAATGAAACAAAAATTGCGATTAGGAGAACTTACGGCATAAGCTTTTGCATGGATTTTATACATGTGATTTCAGAATCCCGTAACAGTCTTGCTAGTATTATAAAATTAAAAGGCTATATATGCGGTAATAGTATCTAGAATATATCCAGAATAATATCTACAGCTGGCGAATATTTACAATTAGAAGAAATTTAGGCAATGATAAATATGCCATGTTTGACAAGTAATATATTGGACAAATACCATGTTATTGTATCTGGTTTTTTATGATACGACAGATTAATGTTTAAAGTTGCAGAAAAGAAGGCGAGGATTGCTCGTCTAAACGGAAAAGTTAACTACAATTGTATTTCTTGTATCACCATTACCGCAGATGGATCATGGTCCAGAAGGTCATATAAACATCACTATAGTTCACTATTGCCGTGATTGTTGGTATATTGGAGTTTAAAACAAATATTGTTTTCTTTTTTTGTCATTGGGTAAATCCTATACAAGTAGTTACTTGCGATTACAAATGTTTCAAAAATTTGTATGGACTGAGACAACGCAGATGAAATCAAACATAATAGTAGAAAGTTTCCATTGTAGCATTGAAATGCTCTGTATAAAATAAACTAAGTTGATCAAGGATGGGGATAGCAGTTAATCGGAAGTTTATAAATGCATTGTCGTATAGTTCACAATTATTAGTTGAAAGAACAGAATGCTGCAATCATATATTGTGTAATTATAGTAGCTATTTGGAAACTCTTTGTCTAAATAACAATTACGGTATTATTATACAGCGAAATATTTTACAGCAAAATTTAAAATGTTTGCGAATTATTGTTATTGCGACAATTAAATATTGTAAGGACCAAAAAATCAGCCTCTACCTGGAGGAATTGTGAAAAAATATTTGTAACGAGGCAAATCATGTTTTTTGAGGCGAGCACAATCATGTACAATGATATAAACCATTGGTATTTTCCACGAAATTGAATCAGCAATGAATGCATCGTGTTGCAGTTAGTGTATCAGGTATGTAACGAGTATGGCACCAATGGAGGGAACTGAATATAAAAATGTTACATTCACGCACCTCCAAAATAGCGTGTAGAGATTAAAAGATCTTGACAGGTATATGTTCCAAGTGCAGGATTTTTTACATGTCATTCAAAGACAATAGTGTTATATTATTGTCTGGAATGGTTATCTATAAGATCAAAAGAAATGATAGCTTTTGATCAGAAAAAATGAAAAAGCTTACAATTTTTTATCAGCATGAATTGTTGATTTCCATAAAGTTCATAATTTTTCGATTCGAGAATTGACATATTTTAGAAACACGATGTGTTTATAATCTTCTATCCTAAGTTTTTGAATAGTAATATGTCACCATTGACTTTACTATTATAATATAGAATATATATAACGTACATAATATTTATGTTATTATTATTATATTTTTTCTCAGACATGTATCTGGTTAACAATGGAAAATCATGAAAATCGTGCATGTTTTCTTGATAACTGTTCACTTATGGTATATTAAGGAATTTTCTAGTGATTGAGTGACGTTGATCGTTCGGGTAATTTTTTCGTGTGTGATTATGAATTCGAATATTTGCTGTGATCTATTGTTTTTGTTTTTGTTTGTATTTATTGTGCATATATTGGTTTTGACCATATACTGCTTCAATAATATTCAACGTCTGTTACATTTGGTGGTTTATCTATTCTAATTTCTGTTTGTAAAAATTGTTTGAAAAAACATTTTTTGTTTTGTACTGAATGCCTGTTTTCTTCTTATATTGTCTCAATCATTTAGCTAGTGCTTGTAATTTCTGTTTTATTTTATCTAAATTATTCTATTGTTTTTTATTTCAATAATTCTCCCATCATTTTTCGTTTCTTGTGTGATATTTTATTGGGTATAAATTGACATATATATAAGCGTGTGTGTGTGTGCATATAATTTTTCGTTAGTCATTGAATATCTTTTTTTAGTATTTCTATTTTTTTTTGTAGTTTGTCTTGTGATTTTCTTCCATACGTTAGTTGATTCTGATTCTTTATATCTAGTATGTATTCAAATTATAATAGTAAATGCTTTTTCATAGATGAGTAGTTGTGGTTCTTTCATGATTGTGATAGTGTTTATTTTGTTATGTATGATTTTGTTAATGTGTACTAGTAGTTTGTATGTATTGTATATGGTCTAACGTCTGTGTTTGTGTTTTTGTATTCTATGTATGTTAGTCTAAACTTTTCTTCTATATTTGTATTGCGTATGTTAATTCGTATTGTGGTTGTATTTTTGTCTATTGTCATTCTATTATTGTACAATTATTCTATGATTGATCGATTCAGTTTCTTTTTCTCCGCTTGTGTTTTTTTGTGCATGTTCTTTTTTTTTCTTTTGTTGTATTTGTTGCTTGATGTAATCTGATCCTGAGATATTCTGTTATGTTTAGTTGTTATTCGTACTTGATCTGCTAATCTTTGTTCTAACATTGTGTGTAATCATATCCGATATCTGGTTGTGTTTATTCCAAGGTTTGTCACTTGGTAACAGAACATGAGGTTTCGGTTAATTTCATCCGATCATGACTCTATCTTTCTTTTTCTCCTACAAAGATGCTTCTATTCCTAATATAATTTTTTCTGCATTTCTTGTTGTATGTTAATGCGTAATTGAAGTTATTGTATGTGCTGTCCTAGGGTTTTTGGTTAATGCCTATTGCTGATATTACGAATGATATTATTAATACTTTATTTTGTTTCTATATTCTTTTTTATTGATGCATATACATACCTCAGCAAATTCACAATATCATATATCATTATAGAAAATATCTGCCCTTGGAAACTCATTAGATACTTGCTAAGAAAACGCTTAGATATATAACACATTTGTCCGAGTTTAGGCATCTTTAATCAAGCATGTAGTCTTCGATGATATATTGAGCAGGCAATAAATAAACAGTGAAAGTAGATTCCTAGACAAAACGAGCCATTGATTTGTCTGATGCCTACTTTTCAAATATCAATGTAACATTTATAAGGTCACCAGGACAAAAGACCACATATCAGATTGTTTAAATATTTCGAACGAACTGCTTTGACACGCCTACGACCAAAGAATATTGTTTTCTCTTTTCACACACTTTTTATTTAAACTCTATTTCCCTTTCCTAATCTATTATTACCTTCACAGATAGTACGAGAGAAATCAAAAGTTAGTCGGTTCAAGTCATCTGTATTTACCAATAAGACAATCGAGTCTTATCAACATTATTGATCCAAAATTCAATTAACTACACTGTGATTAATTTATATTTATGTGCAATTGCTTGGTGGATTATTTTTTTACCTGGTCATGTCTTTTTGCATATTGGCGTTTTAATCTTTTTATCGTGTAATGATATTATTTATTCAATGCTTGATTATTATTTCAATGCTTTTTAGGTCTGTTTGTATCAATTTGATAATACCGAAGAAGTATGTGAGAATTGGTATAGCATAAATGTTTATTGCTTTAAACAAGGTATTAAGCTGGTTTTCATCAATTTTCTATATGCTTTGTGTAGTTTTTTGTTTTATTTCCATATATTTGTGTATTCTGTCAGAAACCAAGGTATTTATATTTTTCAGTCATATCATAATTATATTCTTTGTTTCTTTTCTTGTTTATTTTTTCTTCATACCATATTCTTCTTTCCATATGTAGTGTTTTGCATTTGTTTATCCCCAATTCTATTTTTGTATTTTCTGTGGCTTTAGCAACTTTATGAATTGTGTTTTTACTTCTACGTATACTTTTATGTCATCCATCTATATCATCATTATTTTATATTATATTATAGTATATTATATTATTTTATATTTTATTATATTATTAGTAATAATCATAATAATAATAATAGTAGAAATAGTTGCAGCAGTATAAAGTGGACTAGTTCTACAGAAATTAGAAAGAAGCTCTGGCAATTCTACTTAGATAGTGTAGAAATGAACTTATATTTTAATTTATATTAAAATAATATATAATATATAATCACTAATTAGTAATTAGTAATTATTTTGACAAAATATTTAATAAAATTTATATACCAGTTATTATATGAATTAATTATATTTATTATTCTTTATATATTTGCATGAAATAAATAAATATCAATATATCTGCGTCATATCTCACACGGATCACTGCATGACGCATACACCATCAAAGAAGAATATAAATATCAATGACTAAAAATGTGACTTCAGTTTACGACCCTATTCTAACTCATATTAACCCGATTGTTATGTACGCATGAGAGAATAACTTAACAAGCTTGAAACTCATACGATAGACGCATGATGGGAACAATGTTCTCCTATTGTCTTGTAGTTGATATATTTTTCGTATCTGTCGCTGAAGTCACATACGTTTAGTAAAAAAGATAGATCTTTTGTTACTATAAAAAAAGAAAAGAAATGCGCGAAACTGTAGGAGAAAATAAAAGATGGAGCAAATAGAAAAAGAAAGAGTGCGAAAAAAAAAGAATGAAAAAAAAAGACAGAGAAAAGTAGTCAATTGTGTAGTAATTGCAACGAATACAATTTTTCAGTTATGTATATAGTGTTCTGAAGCAATTTCCCGAAATTTATTCGAAATGATATACCGTGGAAAGTTCAAGAAGTAGAATCCAGATAAAAAATATCAATTAAGGCTGTTCATCATCTTTCATTCGAAGCCTGTGTGATTTCAGCGACAGGTATAGATAAAATATGAACTACGAATACGAGCGGGGAATGTTGTCCCCCTCATGCGTTTATCATATCAGTACATAAGCTTGATTAGTTATTCCTCTCTCATACGTCATAATAATTGGTTTCGTGTAGGTTAAAAAAGTAGTTTAGTAGACTGTGAACTCGTGTTTCTCAGTTTCTCATATGTATATCCTTTTTTGATAGTATCCGCCATGCGTCTCACAGTGATCCATGTTAGATACAATGCATTTGTTTCATGGTAAATATAAGAAATATTTCATAGAAAATAATAAAAATAATTGATACATATTAGAACTAATATATAAATTCGCGATAAAAAATAAGATTTTGTTGAATGTTTTCTTAAAAATGATTACTGGATACTTATTTATTATATTATTTTAATACAAATTAAAACATAAGTTCATTTCCACTCTATCTATGAGATAATTCCCCTGTACGACTAGTCTATTTTATATTACTTTACTACTATTGAGAATAATAATAATATAATATAATATAATAATAATATATTTAAATATAATTTATATATATTAAACAATATGAAAACAAATGCATTACGATTATAAGTTGTATGAAGATCAGTAATGGAGAAATAAGCTTCTTTTCCTTTGCTAAAAATTTCAAAGGGCGCCACAGTACTAAACGCGAAAAATTTCGAATACAATATTTGTGCCATCAAGCAGAACAAGCATAATTTTTGATTTTGATGAACAAGATCTTTTTTAAAGACGAAGGTTTAATCTATTAATTCTATTTTTCGAATTTTTGAAAAAGCTTTAAATTTATGAATATCTCGAAATAAATATTCTTAAAAAAAATAACATTTTTTAACACTATATTTTTCAAAGAAAATAAAGTTTTTTCCAAAATAAATTAAACCTTCGTCTTTAAAATGTGATTTTGTACATCAAAAATCGGTCAAAAATTATGAAATAGTTTACTTGATGGCGTAAACCATTATAAAACTGTAGGTGATGAACAATCTTAATGAAAAAGGATAAAATTCCCAAACTATCAATGAGCGTGTTATCAACATTAAAAATATAGCATTGTAGTAGGTGTAGTAGAATTATTCGAGTGAGGAAAGATCGAAATTATTTATCTTGAATAATTTTTTTATAAATGGATCTTGTTCAGAAAAATTATACCCTCAGAGGTGTAATGCCCACTAATGTCACAATGTAGATATTGATTATATAAATGGTCTATAAGAATACACTGCAATAATATTATATCATAAAGATTAATTTTTTTTAGTTTGATACTGTGGGGTATTTTGATATACAATTAGGTTTTTCTTATGTAGTTTTTCTGTTAAGATTATTTCAATTAAGTAAGCAATAAATCCAAAAACTATTAATCAAAAAATACAATGATTGTAGATAGTAGGAGAAAAGACTAACTAATGTTAGTCATAATTTTATACTTTTCGTAGTTTTTAATATGCAGCAATTCTATTGGCTATTTTTTTGATTTTTGTTGAAATGCATTTTACCATATTATTTCATACTTATCAACATGTTTGTATTTTTGCATAAATTTATAATTAAAATAGAAAATGATATTATTTTTGGAATTAGTTCTTTGATATAAATAATATTAGTACCAGTTTTAAAGATGAAAATAAAATAATTGAAAGAATTATAATAATACATGGATATTTTACAACATTTTTGTAAAATAATTTTTGGTGTACTTTCATTTTATTTCCAAAATTAAAATTAGCACTATTATAGTATAGTAAATATTGTTATTGAGATTCTGAAATTTTTTTAGAAGATTGCACTAAATGAACAGTAACATTAAATGAGTGTAACATACATCATGAAATTGGAATGTATAATAAATGTGGAATAACAGATTTGTAAATAATTTTTTTTTTATTACAATAGCTTGATATAAAACATACAACCCAGACGCCACCATGAGTACATAAGAACTAAGAATGTACTCAAATGAAATTTTGAATAGACAAGGATTAGAACAGTTTTTAACACTAAAAGATGAAAAGTTCTCTTGAATCACACAGTTTTCAAAGTTAGTGAAATGGTGATATCTGAGATTTCTTGATAGTAAAAAATAATTAAACAATGAATGTATTTACAATCATAATCAATATTTTTAAAGACAAAAATATTCTGTATATTATAATAACATATTTTCAATGATAAAGTAATCTAATAACAATTAAATAGTAACAATAAGAAGTTAACTAAAATTAAGTGAATAACATAATTTAGTAAATTAATCTTTAATTAACATTTTGTTCTGAAATAATAGTTGCAGCAAAATTACATATTTTCTGAACTTAATGCAAAATTACGTTTTTAAAATTGCAACATTTGATATTTTTCTATTAATAATGTTTCAAATTTAATTATAACATATATAAAAAAATTATGTTCAAGAAAAACCAAAATAAACTTTAAATTAAATATTAAAAAGATTGTTTACTCTGATATTAAAGATCTTTTTTATTTAATGTCTTTACGCATTTTATTTGTGATAAAATAATTTTTATTATGATATTTACAAAATTTATGTAATAATTTTGATTTTGTTTTATAAAATTGTAACTATTTGTTTAATCTTATTTTTCTGTTTCTATAAGAAATACATAATATAAATTAAACAATCAAGTAGTATTGAAATAGACATTATCACTAGTGGATTATATTATTTAAAAGATAAGTAGAATCATTACCTGTATGTTGTTTACAAAGACTATTATTCATTGTTTTCACTGAAGGATAAGCTAAAATGACTAAATATTACATTAAATTAAAAATAAATGAATAAATTAATTAATTAAAACAAATAAAAGATATAGTATTTGGCTTATATTAAGATAAGGATTTAAAGGTTTCTTTAAACTAAAAAAAATGTTTATTTTATTGAAAATAGTTCTTGTAATGAAAAAGGAAGTATTTTTTATATACAGTATCAGTTAATGATAATCAAAATTTTTAAATCGAACTCAAGCAATTAACAGTAAATGCAAATCACTATGATATATATAACAAATGAGAATGAACACTGCTATTTACAGCATATATAAAAATAGACTAAATTATAGAGATCATACTTATAGTATTGATTTAGTCTCTAATAAATCAATATACATATCTATCTTAAGAAAAAATAAAAAATTGAAAATTGAAATTGAAAAAAATCGTACATTATTATATACATTTTATATTAAAAGTTATATTTTTTGTAGATAAAGATAATGGTGACATCCTTATAGATATTGGTAAATATAGATTTATAAACGCTTTAAATGAAATTGAAAAGTTTGAACACAAATATCAGGGATTCTGATTGTAATAAAAATATTAAGTACATTTTATAACATAAAAAAAAGAAAAAATTATTAGTGTTTTTAATTTTATTACATATTAGCACAAATATAATTGTAAAGTTAAGCTACTAGGAAAATCTCAGTTGCATGAAAGTCATAAATAACTCTATTTTATCGCTCATTTATAAGACAGAAAATTTTATTTGAATTTAAAGGATTACATCTTGAATTGCAGAGCTTATATATTAAAGACTAGTGTTTTCTATTCTATTCCATATGTATATTTTGGGATTTTAAACCATTATTTTTTATAAAAATAAGATTATAAACGAAAATTTGATAAAATATAAATATGAAATATAATTCTTAAATTTACTTTCATTATCACCAATAAACAAGTGAATATTCCTAACAATTGAATATGTTTTTGAGTCAAATAATGTAATTCTTTTATGAATACGTAAATGCTTTAAATAAAGTTGTTTTTAGATATTATTATGAACTTCACTAGAAAATAAATGTAATATTTGTTACTTTTAGTACTGACACTATTGTTTTCTCCAAGGTTTGAACTTTCTATAAGGAATTGTGAAAAAAAAGAAATAATTTTTCTATCATTGTTTAAAAAAAGAAGAATAAATAAGAAGATATAAAAAAGAAGAATAATTTCTTCAATATCTTTATATTTTCTTATTAACTCAAATGTTTCAATATATACATTCTTTTCTTTTTTAATTTCATATTACCTTCAGCGTCATAAATTTTTCCATTTCAATGATGAATTTTTTATAAAATCGGTTTTATACATCAATGAGCTACAAATTCTTATTTGATTGTACTAATTATATTAGTCTGACATTTTCTGATTGATTTGTAATAAACTTGTGCAATTTATAACAAGCAATAAGAAATTAGTCTTGTTAGCACTTCTTGTAAATTTAAAAAATGCGGTAGTTATAAAGGATTTACTATAAATCTGTAATTTCTAATTATAGATATTTTTAATTTAAAATTTCAATTATCATTTCCATTTACCAAATAATTTTAATTTTATATAGTATGGATTTCTGCAAGTATTATATATTATAAGAATTGGCTAACTACATCTGCAGTTGACTGTACCAATATCTTTGTATTTTGTGAACATGTATCAAATACATAATAATAAGTCTTTGATAATAAACAATTTTTCTCAATCTTTCATTTACAAAATTATATAGGAAATTTAAGACAAACATATTATCTATAAGATTAAAATTCAAAGATTAGGAAATGAAATATCTAGTAATGTATAATATTTTATCTGATTTAAATTTCTTTATCTTGAACTACTTGAATCATAGAAATATGTCCATCTAGAGAAGATTTATGACCATCATCTCTTCCCTCTAAACAAGGTGTTTTATTTGAAATGTTTTTGGAACGAGCTATAGTTTGTGAAATAATTAGGTACAAAATCTCAAATGAGACATCCTGTGTATATCGTATGTATTATTAAATATATGTATGTATGTTCAATAATACGTATGTATAAATTCGATTGATTGAGTCAGATTCTGTTTAACAAAATTTTGCATCTTTTAAATTTTCTTAAGAAAAGTTTATCTTAAATATCTGGTAAATATTCATAAAATACTTTTTAATTTATTTTGTAAGATAAATTTTGTTGAGATACAATATTTGTTTAAGAATTTAAATAAGATGCAAGATTTTGTTTTTTACTAAATGATTTTTATTTGTTCTTGATTATATTCAATCTCGAGTGGTTGAATCGTTTCTTGCTGAAAAGACGAGATTTTCGCTCTCTCTTTTCTACTCTTTTTTCCTCCCCCTTATATAACACGAGCATAAACAGTACACATTGAATATATATAATTTGATTAACGGAGTCAGATTTCTTTCAACCAAATTTTGCATCATTGCAAAATTTTATATTATACTTTTTATAGTAGTTTATACTTTTTTTTATTCTTCTTTTCTTTTTTTTTATTTTTCCTTTTTTAGACATAGCTATAGCGAATGTTTTATGTGATGAATACTGTGAGAAAATTTTTGGAACTATAAGCAAAGATTGATGTTTTTTATTTTTAAGATTTTTTATCTAAAATTAATGTTTTGTATTTATATGATTTTTTTCTAAAATAAGTTCTAAAAGTAATTTTTTCTAAAAATAATAATTTTCTAACTTAGAAGAAGATGGAAGATGGTATTTTCCAATTTGATCATTAGCGTAATAGTACAAATATTTTTTGTGATATATATGGGTATAAAAATATTCAGAAGTGTATTATTATATGTATATATGATGACAGTCGATATTTTTATATGCTTTAAGTGTACATCTATGCATCATTTTTTGATGATGCATGCTACCGATAGATCGTGCTTTATTTTTTTTCATGCCTATTTATGCTTAGCTATGATTGTGAGTGCCGAAAATAACTGTTGGTTACGCAATTATCAGTTGCTATTAGTTGTTCTAAATATAGGGTTGAAAATAGATGGTAGAAATTCTTTAACAAAATTTGGAACAAAAGAATAAGGATAATTTGGAATTGAAGATAGTTTTATTTTTCTTACTTTTCGTACGTAGTAGAAGTAAATATAGTTCTTGAAAACTTTAAATAAATTCTGGTATAAAAGCATTGGTTTAGTTTCTTTTTTTATTAGGACCTTATAATTTGCTAATCCTTTTTTTGTGTTTTTGATTATTAATTCTTTATTATCGTTGCATAACTTTGATATTACACATTTATGTAACTATATATTTTGTAAATTTCATTTTATTAGCAAAAAGTTAATTGTTATTTCATATGTAAAGTTTTTTAAGCGTAAATCATACTTAGTGTTGTATAATTATATTAATAGAAGTAATATTATAATTTATAATTTTTACATTATATAATTTTGTTTGTAGATACGAAAATAGAATTGCTTTGTAGAAGGTTAACTCTATTTCTAAACTAAAAAAAGAAAATTAAAGATCGAGACAAATACATATATATAATGAAGGTTTTGCATAAAAGCCTTCATTACCGGTTATTTTTTCACCCCCTTATGTATTAAAAATTATTATTATTTCGTTGTAAATTTATCGCTGCACTTTTTTCTTTCTAAAAACCCATCGAATATTCCCAATGATTTTTGGCTTTTACTGAAAATTGTGCTATTTCATTTCAATTATAAATTTTATATTAATAGACACTAATATAAATTTATATTATAGATTAAAATGAATAGAGATAAATATTTTCTCTTCCAAATATTTATAAGTGAAATTTTAATTTATTATATAGATAAATTTATTTTTTATTTTATTCATTTATTCGTTGAAAAATCCACGAGGTGGCACTCTATATGTAGATCCTGGTCTTTCGTTGCCGGTATTACTATGATCAGTTTGGATTCATGTGTGCTAACAAAGGATCGTTGTTCGCGACTACAAGTAATTAACAATCTTTTTTAAGTTACAGATTCGTTCAATATATTAATTGATTATTAATTGAGATTTCAATAGTGTTCGCAAGTTGAGTAAACAAAGTTGTATTTGAGAGATATTTGCGAAAATAAAATTATTGTCTAAACGTGTACCGCCGTGTTATCTTGAATTTTCGACTCTTATTTTTGTGATGTCCGTACATCTCGTATGTTTTAAGAAAATTCAATGTAAGTTTATTAATGATTAATCATATTATGTGTTATATTCGATTTTCGTATGAATCGTATTTATCGGGTAATATACATATGAACACGTACGCATACATCTCATACACACATATGAAACATATATCACACTTTATGTCGGATATCGTCACACACACACACGCGCGCGCGTTTAACACTCAACACGCATGCATATATGTGTAGAATTCTTAAATTCAAGTTACGTTTTGTTTCACATTGCAAGCGACTGTCCGGGATTGTTATTGCTAGGCGCGCGATATAGTCATGTAAGTAAATACAGATGAGTGTCATGAGTAAGTCGGAAAAAACAATATGATTTGAAAGACAAAAGAGGACGTTCTGTAAGAGCTTGTTGACATCGAATCGTTAATAGCCTGATTATATATTATCGTTCAAAATTATTTTGCGAGAAAAACTGCCAAACATTCCTTAAAAACCTCGATCGTACATATACATATGTGTATAGACGTAATCTTATTTTATATTAATAAAGATCTGTCACATTTTGCAGATTATAATGTATAAGAAGCTACGAATTGATGAAATTCAATACAGTATAGTGAAGATCGTATCTTCTTATCTTGTATCGTTTCTTGTAAGTAACGAGCAAGTAAAAAGTAAGTAAACAAGTGTGTTAAAAAATTTCTAATAAATTCTGGTGTAAGAACGTACATTAAGCATAGAAGAACTTTCTATTATTCTATTTTGGTTGGCATGTTGTAAGAAATTTGTCTTTGTACAAGAATTCAAAGACTGTGTTGGAAAGTGGGGATAGGTGATCTCTTTTTCAAAATAATACGATACCCATGACAACTGATTCATTTATATTAGCTTACATGTATAACACACTGTTTTGTGGTATAAGTAAATAACATTATTTTCTTATTTATTTATTTATTCTTATCCAATGAAAATATGTAATTCTATTTTATTTTAGAATAATTAATAATTATCATAATTATTAATTATGTTATATACTTTTATTATAGAATAATTAGCACTACAAATGTTTTTAATAGTTTGTAGATAATAGTTGATATGTTGTTAATCGTGTTTTCATTTTATAATATTTTTATTTATTTCATTATTACTTCTTATTAATAAAAATTTAAGTAATTTCTTTTCAGTTTTTGATTATATACTTTTAATGATTTTTCTTTATTATAACAATGATACTAATATTGTATTAGTGTTTCATTTCAGATCATTATTGTAGCTGTTTGTATAATCATGGATGAATCTATCTTTGTTTCAATAAAATAGAAAAAAAATCATAAAGTATATTTAGTGTTTTTTGGTTAACTTAAATTTATTTGCGTTTTGTAATTTTAATTAACTTTTGAAAGAGCATGTATATTAAAATAGAGTGTATGCAAAATAGTCATAAAGTCAGTGTTTATTCCTATAAGAGTTTATTTATCTTTTATTTTTTATAGTCAAATAGATTATATATAAAACAAATAATAGATATTCACAAATTAAATTCATTGTCCCTCTCTTAATTATTAAATAATTATCGCATATTAGAATCAGTGCATCATAGAAGATAATCAAAAATTTAATATACTTCTTCTATAAAAGAATATTGATAACTAAATGTTTAAATTTTATAACTAATATAGTCTTATAATCTTTTTTATTATAATAAATTTAATAACAATTTCTTTTAATTCTTTTTCAGATCATCATTGCATTATCATTAAGTTAATCTACTACAACTTCAACCTATTGCATTTTCAATCTACATCAATCTCTTTCATTTCTGATCTATTGCAACGCAGAGGAGTGGTTTGAAATCATCGTGAAACTTCTTAAGTAGTGAGTGAACAATATAACTTCTTTCAGTATTTATCATGTCGAAGACGAAAGGTTCAAATTGATATGAATTAATGGTTGTAATTTTTTCAATAAATTATTAATGGATATGAGCGTGACCATTAATAATTTCTTTTTTGAATAAGTCGGTAATTATGTAGTGTGTAATAATAATTTTGCCATATTTATTCTATATTTAGCGTAATTGTGTTCTTTTCTTTATATATATATATATATATATATATATATATATATATATAAAGTTTCATATGAAATCTATAAAAAAACATTTTTTGATATTTTTTTTATATACTTTTTATAATTGGGAAACAATCTAATATTTGATATTGGATTAATTTTAATTATGTTTTTATTATACTTAATGGTACATTCTGCTTTCAAAATACAATTGAATTGAGTTTCTTTTTGCTTATTATCAGTCATTTCTTCAGTTTCTAGCTTCATTGAAATTGTATAAATCTCACATTTTATGCTTTCATCGTAAGGTCAATATATTATTGCTGTTTCTTGTTATATAATCCCGCTTTTTAATTTTACAATTTTAAAATTAACAAAATTTTTCAGTATATTGCTTCTATTAGAACGCACCAATATTTAAAGGCATCCAATATTTAAAGCAGAAATTCTCAAAGTTTTATCTAAGTGGACCAAATTGTAAATTCCAGAACATTTAGCATGCCAAAAAAAGTGTTATGGAAAAATACATTCAAATCGATAAAAAGTAAGATATAAGGGAAAATATTGTATTAATTTTATAACATAATCGTTCTTTATTTATGATAATAATTCTTTTTTATTACAAACTCTGTATTAACATATTTAAAAAATAATTAAACAAAAATAACTAAATAATTTAAAAAAAAAAAAAAAATAAATAAATTCCTCGATCTGAAGGGTGGGTTTGTGCAATTGTCGTTTCTTCTTAATAATAAAATGGATCTTGGTTCCAAATCGATTGTATGTATTCTTAACATCACTTGTAAATGTTCTTCAGTTAATTTTGGTCTCAATTCAGACTTATTAATATTCATGATTGAAAAAATTGTGTTGCATATGTAAGTGCTTCCAAATAATGACAATATTTGTGGAGCATGTTTGCGCAATTTTGGAAAATTCTATGAAAACAATTTTTCATAACAATCAGTTAAGGAATTGTTGCGATAAGAATTCTTAGTTTTAACATTTTTCTGTAATTCGATCAGTTCATCATCTTTATAAATTCAAGGTCGTGGATGATCTGACATTGCGGGCTACATTCCTAGAGTTTGCAGACCATAGTTGACCCGTGGCTCGCATGTTGGGAACCCCTGATATAAAGTTGCTTTTTATTTAAAATGACTGTGACAATTTCATCATTATATTTTCAGATACGTTTTCATTAGAATTTACCTCGAAAATAATCGAAATTAAGAAAAAAAGTATTTCTTTGTTTTTGCTACATTTATTATTAGGCGTAATAAAATGCTACATTCATGATATAAAAATATATTTTTTTATAGTTTCTACCAAATTTTCTTATTATTCAAAAAAGAAGATAAGTAATTGTTTTGTAAATTTACTCTACCAATGTCATCATTATAATCCAAAATGACTACGGTTTTTGTAATAGCATTATATGGATTATTCTTATTTTTCCATTTTTTTTCTGTTTCAGTCATTTCAATTTTGTTGTATTTTGTAGACAACAAATATATATCTTTATTATCTCTTTATTCTGTAACTAATATGCCATCCCATGATCTTGAAAGAATTTGAAATCTTTTCAATTTTGTCTCAGTTTTGATGAGGATATCTTGATCTATATCTTAAATTTGATACAATATCCTGATTTATATTCGCACAACTTGTAACACTTCACACTTAAGCGAGATTGAATTATTTGTATTATAAGCGACCCTTATATTTCATCAGTAATTCGTTTAATGATATACATTCTTCAGGAATGTAAATATGTTCGAATTTTTCATTTACATTATCGATTATGCTTCTTAGTTTAAATAAGCGATCATTTTTATCTGCCATTTCATTATTTATGAAATGTAAAAAACGAATCAGTTGCGCAAATCGCCAAAAAGAAATGTTTTTGTAAAGATTGGAGTTTCAATGATACTTCTTGACTAATAAGATCGATCTTGATTACTCGGTTGATTTCTTGACTTGTGCCATTAAAATACATAAAATAAAATATGCTTTTATTTTATCTATGCTGCTATCCTTCTATTTGTCTTCAAATTTTTGTAATTTACGAGTTCTATCTCATATTGTGCACGATTTGACAATGTAGATCCCTGAGACTGATAGTTAACTTTTCGTTTAAGCGGTGTCGCTCCGTGAGATCAACAATATGAAGCTTGGAAAATAAATGTTGTAATTAATCTAATATAAAAAGACATGTGTAAACTTCATTAATGGACTTTATTAAAATATTCTAAACAAAGATATGGTTTGGCTTTATGTGTATTACAAAAGTGACAATCTTTTTGGTTACATTTCTGACTACATTGCACCCGAATGTTTTTGCATTTGTGTTATAACATTCAGAACAATATCTTCATACTTTTATTTGCAATTGATGAACATTTCTTTTATCAACCTGGGTTGCAATTTTTTCATTTGAATGCTGTGTGAGTAGATTGCCTAATTGTTTACGAAATGTCGCGATTGTTATTTTTCTTATTATTGTATCTTGGAACATAAACAAGACATTCGCAACAATGATATTTAAAAAAAATTTGAAAACTAACTTTCTGTATCACTTTCCTGTTTTCATGGATTGTTATAAGCACTCATTTGATTTGAAAGATCAATAATGTTTTTTCTTGCATTGTATTCAGTAATCATTTTTGGTTGGCGATAAAATTATTTTTTTGTTTTCATATTTATCATTTTTCACTAGGATTTTTCATAGAAAGGATCAAAAAAGTTTCTTTTATCTTTTTATTTCAAATTCCATTACTATTTTTTTTGACAATAACTTCCCCACGTTTCAAATTATCACTTTATTCGGATTTTTTGTTTACGATCTATTCAAAATGTATCAATTAGATGCACATTTCTTTTTATAATCTTATTCGTCAAATCCACTCTTGCGTACCAATTATCTATCAGTAAATAATATATGGCTTTTATAAAACCTATCTTTAGATAAAATCATTATAATATTTGATAGTGTTGTATTCTCTTTATCAAGAGCTTTTCCCATGTAAACACGAAAACTGTAATTGTATCCGTAAGTGTAAGTGTAATCATAGCATAATTTAAATATTTTTATACCATATTTATGTCATTTTTGTTTTAAATATTGCTTGAATATGATTCGTCCAATTACTATAATATTTGTGAAATGCAGTATTTTCAACAGTAGTTTAAATCGATCTCCGTTATTATTTTTCAATATTTCTATGATTAATGGAGAATATTCTTAGGACTAATATAAATAATTTAACAGTTTTGTAAATATAATAATCAAATCTTTCGATATTAATTTTCTGTCTAGATGATATAGTTTGAAAAATGACAAAGAATCTATATATTATGTTTTCATTAATTTTTGTTATTTCAATCGTTATGCTAGGATTTTAAAAAAAATCTAATAAGTATTTTTATCGTAAAAAGTTTCACTCTTCTGTTTAACCCGATCTGTAATTAGTTCTAATTCAGAGCAAAATTTTGTTTGAACTGATAACTTGCCATCTGCTTGTAGTTTGTTAAATTCTAATGTAAAAGCTGACCGTTTTAAAAAATAAAGATTATATGATAAATGTAACAGCACTCAAAAAAATGAAATTTAGCGTATGAAGAGGATAGTTCAAAAGAAAATGGATTGAATAATAACAATTGTGTGTGTGTGTGTGTATCGAATAATAATAATAATAATA
>NC_057690.1:8611868-8646969 GCF_014466175.1 Vespula pensylvanica | reverse complement strand
ATAATAATAATAATAATAATAATAATAATAATAATAATAATAATAATAAATATCGAATTTCTTTTTAAGAGAAATATATTTTTGAAGAATTCGCCTGATGTACTATCATTTTCTCCATGAAAAATGTTTGATAACATATTGTAGTATAAAGTTCCAAAACAATCGGAGGAGTAGTACATAGTTACAATAATTAAAGATTTTGAATACATCATGCATATTGTGCTACGCCGTGTATGCACCATGTTTCACTCTGAGTGCTCCACTAATAGCCCTTTATGATTCATTGTATAACTAAAAATTCTTCAAGAAATGGCTAAAATTTTAAGAGGGGGAAAAAAAAAAACAGAATCCAATGAAGTAGACTCAGTATGGTGGCAATAATAGCGATTTGTTGACAGAATCGTATGATTTCTAATGATTCCCCAAGTCGCTTCTTATAAACCTGGTTTCACAACTTACAAATTGAAAACTAACAAATTGAGAAATCTATGCAATTTTCTGCAAAATTTTTCTCCAAAATCTTTCGCCTACAATCAATATACAATAAGTGTAGTTTTCAAGATTTACCGCGTTAAGGTTGCAGTACAATTTCATAAAGAATGAAACATTTTACAGAGAATTTCAGTTAGTTTTAAAAGTTTGGGTAGTACCTTGCATGATCTAAATTGTATGTTACTTCAGCAATGTGTGAATAGCATCCAACAATTTTTGTTCTGTTGGTGCAATCACATGCATACTGGAACAAATTTCTCAAAAATATCGATATTATTGGGCTTATATTTCATCTATATATTTTTTGAGAAATATGGTGTGTTCGAACTTGCAGTTTTAAACAATTCTCTATTTTTTCAAATCTTACAAGAATTCTTCAAAATTCTATTTTACAAGATCTCTATTTTTTTGAATCGTTCCACATACTCGTACATTATTTTGGATATAAACATATAAACAATATTAGCTATATTAACCATGTTATAATAGTTATTTTGGTAAATGTGATGCCACATATTTTTAACAGATCAATAATTGATAGAATAGTATTTTACAATTTTGTTCCTTAGCCGGTATATATATCGAAATTACAAATGTATTTTGTGAGAGCTTCACTGACTACTCTTATAAGTACGCTGTACTTCATAATTTTTACGGGATGTACATTCTAAATTGTCAACTTCACTGTCGTGTGTCTCACCATGGAATGATACATTCATATAATAATAATTATTGACAAAAGTTGTATATTTTGCTAAACCATTTTTGGAAATAATTTATAATACGTCGAATTTTTATAAGTTTGCTTGAATTGGTGTGTGTCATGTCTGCATTATCTCTATACATTACTATCTCTATAAACATTACTTTTGAAAAAATCGGATTTTCAATACTTGAATCAGTTGACTAATATTCGTAGTCTATCTTATTTTATTTGTCATACTAGAACGCGTCTTTCTGGCAGTATCATGATTATTCATATTTTTATTAGGTAGAATATTTGCGCACATTGAACAAACGGCAGAAGCAGAGTCTGCAGAAGAGAGTAAAGAATAACAGATTTCATTACTCTGAACTAAGGAACGAGAAAGTCCAGGAGTATTAAGTTCAGATTTTTCTGAATTTCATTGTAATATTATTAACTCTACCTGGTGAAGTTAAAGTAAAGGCCGGCCAGAAAATAACATTGGTCGAAAGATGAAGAAGTGTGGATTTCTGGTAATGGAGGTCGACTATTTGACTTCGAAACCATGTTGTAAGAGAAAGAGTTGCACTGGCATGCAGGGAATTTTCTATAGTTTCATTCTATTAGGGTTTAATTTTGATTTCCTTTTAGTAGAAGTTGCTAGATTAAGGAAATGATTTCTCAATGTTTCTTAGCACGTTTAGTACAGCATCCCGTTTAACTCCCGGGTGGCGTTAATCCAGTACGTACACTGTACTTTTCATTTAGCTGGTATTGGAATCTGAAGATCGATAATATAAACTTATAAGATAAACTTGATAATTCTTATAATATAAAAAAATGTTTTCATTTTTTAACGTCATTTATTGAAATATTCTAAACATAAACGAGGTTTGTTTTCATACGTGTTACAAAACATTACAACTTTTCTGGTTATATCTTTTGATATTGTTCGATCAAACAGTTTTATATTTGTACTGTAACATTTACAGCAGTATTTTCGCATCTTGTGTTTTTCCTTGTTTTTTTTTCTAACCGATGAATATGTTTTTGATTTACTTGAATTGGAATTTCTTCATTTACGAATTGTATTAGTGCAGCAGTCAATTTTTTTATAAAATGTCATGATTGATATTTTTTGTCCAGTTACTTCTTGGAACATAAATAGTGCATTTACAACAGAAATATTTAATAAGAGTTCTAATAAGAATTTAATAAGAATGCTAATTTTCTGTATCATTTTATCGTTTTTTTTTTTTTATAAAGAGCTACTGTAAGCATTCATTCGATTTGAGAGATCAACAGCAGTCTTTCTTGCATTGTATTCAACAATTCTTTTCAGTTTGCACGAACTAAAAATTCTTTTTGCATGAATATTTACCATTCGCACAGAACTAGAACATATTTTTTAGAAAGAATTCAAATGAATTTTGTAGAAAGAACTATAACATCACGTTTATCTTTTCATTTTAGAATTGTAATATCTTTATTATTTTCCATATCAATATATTCTCCGCTTTAGTTTTTTTTTTTTTTTTTAATTTTGTTCACTTCGTGAGAGAATGATTTGGAGATTCACCTAGTAGGGCAGGGGAATGTTTTAGAGAAGAGATAAAGAATAGGAGAAAAAATGAGGTTAGTGTTGGATGAAGTTAAAGAAAAGGAGTAGGAAAGCGCAGGTGTGTGAGATATGAACCAGAAAGGAGCTGTACACAGTAGATGAGAAGTAAAAGAAGAAAATGGCAATATTTTTTAGACGAGTGTAGAGAAAAGGAGAAAAACGATCGGACAGTGGTTAGGAGAAAAAGAACGGAGACGGGTGACAAGGGAAACAGGAAGAGAAGATGAAATAACAAGATGAGAAATAGTAAGAGACAACAGGAAGGATAGAAAGGGATAATAGACGATAATAATGGAAAATAGAATAGACTCAAATCACTATCCACTTGTGGTATATGTTATAGGATAATAGACAATAATAGACGATAATAATGGAGGATAGAACAGACTGAAATCACTATCCAATTGATAGTATATGTTAAAAGAGACGAGAGAAATGAAAGAGAAAGTAATAGAGGAAATGAGGCCAAGACGAAATAAGGGATGCAACTAGACGGAGTATAACATAAAAAGATGCAAGAAATCGTAGCTTGAGGTCATCAACATTAATAACCTTATCTTAGAGATATTCCTATAGAAAGAAGTTGAATTGTGTGGTCATAAAATCGGTCCTCGTGTACCGATCCATTTTGCTTTGTAGATTTTATTTAAATATCTGACAAGTAGGGAATTGTATGCTGAACATTATCCTGCTGAAAGTATCTCATGTTTTGTCGTACACTGAAAGGAGTTTCTATATTGTGGAAAAGAACTGGTAGGTCAGACTTTAGAAATTTTTTTTTTTTTTATTGACTTAGAGTATTTACAATTAATTCCTCCTGGGAATTATAAATAAATTTGATGACATTATTCATGGCGAGTGCAGCATTACATACTTAATTTTTGGTTATAGAAACAAATTAAAGAAGGTTTACTTATACCTCTTTGTGAGGTTAAGAGGGGTGTCTCTCTTAAGTCTGTATGAGCCAATGTTCTGTATGAGCTAGCGAATTAATTGAGTGACTAAAGGGTTTTGATGCTGTGACAGCTGGTTAATATGACGTTCGTGTTTTAATATTCCTTGCTCTATAGTAGATATTGCTAGATCTTTATGTAGTGTGATATTTGTGACATACCATGGGGCATTATATATGCTGCAAAGATTTTGACTGCTATTTTTGTAAGATTTCTATATTTGAATTGCTAGCCATATCCCATGACTGGATACCGTAGGTTTAAACTGGTTTTAGAATGGATTTATAAATTAGCAGTTTATTTTTTAATTTTAGTTTGGAATAACTTCCTGTCAGCCAATAGATATTTTTTATTTTTATTTTAAGCTGAGCACATTTCATTTGGATGTTTTTTCCAGGTTAATCTTCTGTCAAGAATCACGCCTAGGTATTTTATTGTATCTTTTTGTGGAAATGTTACATTATTTAGTTTAATTCTAGGGCATGTGTTCTTGCATAAGGTAAAAGTTATATGAACCGATTTGTATTCATTTATTTGAATATTTCAATTTTTTAGCCAATTTAGCCATCTAGGTGTTACTGCAAGTTTCTGGTAGCTAATATGAGATCGTCGTGGGATGCAAGTATTGCTGTGTTATATGCTGCAAATATAACAGTTGTCGCCTTTGTAGATATTGGAATATCCGCTGTGTATATAAAGTATAGTATGGGTCCAAGGACACTTCTCTGTAGTACTCCGGAATGTATGGGGTATGCTGGAGTAGTTATGCCTTGAAATTGAATTTTGTATTTCCTGTTGCTTAGATAAAAGTGTAGTGGATAAATGTTTAGTGGATGAGGAAGTACCTTTTTTTTGTAGAAGATTCCACTGTGCCAAACTTTATCAAATGCCTGTTTGATATCTAAAAATATAGCAGAACAGTATCATTCGTCTTCTAGATCTTTTTTTATATGATCGACAAGCCTATGAATTTGCTGAATAGTTGAGTGTTGTTTTCTGAAGCCAAATTGATGATCGGATATTAAGTTAGTTTCTTTTAATATGAGTTCGATACCAGTTTTAGTAGTAATTTTTCAAACATCTTCAAATATTTCAAATATTGAGAAGATTGGTAAAAGAGTAATAGGGTGGTATGACGAAATTTCGTATGGAGGTTTACCTGGTTTGTCTATTACTATTATATATGATATTTTCTATTGTTTAGGGTAATGACCAATATGTAATATAGCATTAAATGTCAAAGTTAGTAATGTTATGCTTCTCATAGAAAATTTTTTAATTATTTTACCTATAATCAATCGTACCCAGGAGTCTTCTTAAGATTTAATCTTGTGATCTCCAGTTTGACTTCATCAGTAGAGAATGATTTAATAAATGGAGATAATTGATACGGAGACCTCAGGTATTCTTGAATTTCAGATTCCATTGTTTGTGACATCGACGATAGTGGTTTAAATATTTCAGCAAAATAGGTACCAAATGTGTCTGCCTTTTCCTGAGAGCTTCTAGCCCAGAATCCTTGAAGGTATCGGAAAGGAGGAATCTTTTTTTGCGGTGTTGTAATCCTTCTTGTTGCTTTTCAAAAGGAGTAGTCAGTAGCCTCAGTAAGTGTTAAATTATTTAGATACTTGGTGCATGATTCATTTTTATACTCTAATAATAATCGGCTAAGTTTCCTTGTTGCTTTATTTAGTAATCGTTTACCATCAGGAGATCTAGAGTTATGCCACGTTCTTCTCAGTTTTCTCTTTTCTGTGATTTTTTTGAGAATAAAGTTTGGAAGGTCGGATTGTATAGGATGTACTACTGTGGGAGTTGTAGATTTAGCTGCTTTGACGATATTAAAAATTGATATGTTAAATAATTGACTGCATTTTCTACATCTTTCTTTGATTTAATCGATGGTAAGCTGTAGTTGAGGTTATGCGTGTAGTTGTAGTTATGGTTATGCGAAAAAGTGGCCATTTTGTTAGTTTCTGCTGAATAGACTGCTGGGTTGATTTTCAATTATTAGCGTGTTTAAGACCTCCGTAACTAGAGAGTGGTTAGAGGAAAGGTCAGTACAGGAATGAATTTGTACATATCTTGGGGAGAGAGTCTTTTGCCAATAAGAAAATCAGGTGGATCTGGTGTTTAGTATGATCTTAGTTTATTAGGATAAGTTATTAGTAAGTGAATTCGCCAGTGTTTATGCTTTCAAGTTTGAGAGACTGAATACTTTGCAGGAATACTCTGCCTCTTGGATTTGTAATCTTTTATCCCCAGTGATTATTTTTTGCATTAAAATCTCCACCTACTAGAAATGTATTACCCAGGTTAGCAAAGAATGTATCAAAATCATCTTTAGAGATTGAATGTTTGGGGGGACAGTAAACTGCAGCTATCGTGATTGGGCCTAGCCAACTTTCCATTACTATATTTGTTGATTGTAGATAATCATGATTGCGATTTGATAGAACATAATGTTTTATGTTGGATTTGATAATTATGGCGGTGCTCTGCCACTAGGATATTGAGTTGTACATACTTCATAATCTCTTATCTTTAAATAATTTTTGTCAGTGAAATGAGTTTCGGAGATAAGCACTACTTATATTTGCTAGCGCGCGATAAATGCTTCAAGCTCACGTTTACGTCTCATGAGTCCATTCGAGTTCCATAAGGCATTGCGAATGTTTTTAAGGCTCATTAATTTATTGTCGACTTAGTTACTATTGCTGTTAACAACATTAACATGTTACTGATCTGTTCACTTTGTTTTATTAGTATTTGTTCTAGTCTGCAAAGTGATTTTTCCATGTATTGTATGAATATATTAAGGCTGTTATTTATACTATTGTCAGGATTAGTAATGTGTTCTTTAGCGAATCCTTTAACTGCTTCAGCGTATGTGGTGGAGCAGTTAAATTTTACTTTGTTCAATGATGTTGAATTATGGTGTTGCATTGTTGGCTGGTTAGGTAGTATTTTAAGTCTCTGCCTTGGAAATTTATTTTGTTGTAGTTTTTTATGAATTGGACAACCTCTGTAATTGGCAGGATGATCACCTTTACATAGTGCACATTTAGCTGGAATATTGGCTGGTTTTATGCACCCAATGGTGGGATGATGATTCGAGCACAATTTCTCTTTTTTTGTAGGGCATTATGCTGTTTAGTAATGTTTTAACTTGATATATTTCTTTGTTGTTATGTTTCTGCTATAAGTCAATGAAAAATAGCGAAGAAAGTTGGAGTGTTTTATTATGTCTGATGTTGGATATATTCAATACCTCGTGTCCTAGTAATAAAAGTTTTTCCTTTAGTTTAACCATATTTACCGAATGATGTATATTGCATAGGATAATCCTAAACGCTCTATCTTGTTTGAGTTGATATGTGTGAAATCTAGCATTAGCTGTTTCTAATTGTTTGACTATTTTTCTGTATGCATCTGCATCCTTAGAGAATATTTTTACTTTATCATTGTTAACTTTCAAGCTGTAATCTTCTGTTTTGACGATCTTTTCTAATGCACTTGTCATACTTTGCACATCTAGAACTTCTTCCAACAAGATTGGTGGCAGTAAAGATGTTTTATCAGTTGTAGAATTTTTCGGTTTCGTCATATTCTGGTGTTGCTAGTGGCAAAAATCTGTTTGATATTAGAATTTCTTTTCTTTTTTATTTATGAACAAGTATTCGATTTTAGAGCATTCTATTATAGAACGGAAACAGGAACAATTTCACAATAATACAGTAATTTGCTACTATTACAATACAAGTGAAGTCTATGATTCGTGTTTATCTCAGCGAGCTAACCATTTCGCGTCCGTCCTCCTTGAAGGTAAACACTTGACTCCCCGGAAATTTATAAAATTTTTGTCCGGTCGATGCTCCTAACATTTAACATTCATACACCAAGCATTCAAGCTATACCATATTTGATTATTAGTGTTCCTGCTAAGGCATGGATTTTCAATGAATCATTTATTCATCTCGTCGATTGAACATTTCATTCTTTGTAAATATCGCCTCATTTTCCTAAAGAATTTCAAACAAAAAATTTTCATTTTCCTGAATACGTCATAAAAAATATCGGTAACAGTTCATTCCTTGGACTTTGTTTCCAGGTCGTAATTTTTGTTCAATAGAAAACCGATATGGATAAAAACTCTTTGTTTTCAAAATGTATTGAACTGAGAATCTGGAAATTCCACATTCTCTAGCCGCACAGATGTCGCACAGACGCATGTAGATCCAATTTGACGTTTGCTAGCATTGATATCACACTATCATTACTTCGAGCAATTGGTTTCTGCACATCTCGTTTTGGTTTGTGAAAGGAGCTATATTGGCGTAAATTAAATTTGTGAAAATAAGAATATGAAAGTCAATCAGGATACGTCTCCTGATACAGCCTTGCAGTCTCAATACCATTTTGATTGCATTTACTAAACAAAATGAACATATAAACTGTTTCATTATTCATTAATCCCATGATTATGAAATACTGCCTTGCTAAATTACTCTATACGGGTAATAATATTAATTAATATTAGTAACCAGTTCATGGATCAATGGAACAAACATAATGCAAGTATTCTAGAATACTTGTTGACAGAGTGAAATAATTAAGAAAATTTTTAATGTATAAGTTTAATTTTCTAATTCGAGACGATTTTGCAAATATTAGGCAAGGTTTAGAGCTAAAATGATTTTATATACGAATAAATGTATAAAAATTATATATTTAAATTAATGTTATAATTATATATATAAACAATAAACTCTCTTAACTATTATACTTTCTATTTCTCCTTTGTGTAATATTTTATAAAGCAATCACCAAGATCCATCCTTGGTTTGTTAAGGTACATTTCGCAGTAATTTGTTATTTCACGCCGCGCATATTTGGTTTAAAGCAAACCTTGTGATCTTTCTTAGCTGTAATAACATTTCTTAATTATAATAATATGCAACCTTTCATTTATGCAAATTTCTTGATCACGAGTCTAGTGAAAATCTTTTCTTAATTGGTTAAGTAAAGTTTTTACACATTGTAGATGAGTAAGTGGTCATTCGTTTCTACGTATTTTCTTTAGTTTATAAAGAATGTAAGAATTAATTGAATATATTTCTAAATCCCAAAAAATAGCTTTCCTTACCATTTCAAAGACTTCTTTAGAAAACAGTATGTGGAGAAATATTGATTAACTCGATCAAGTATTTTATATAATTTATGATGCCATTTGGTTTTTTGATGGTAATTTCAATACCACTTCATAAAATTTTTTTTACTAGAATTAATTTTGTATTATTCTAAGTGGTTAAATATGTGACGATTCTTTTGTTTTTCCACATCAAAATTTAAAGTGTTTTCTTCGTAATATGCTACCGCATATTTCTTGTGGGTTTTGTTTTTTTCTTTGCATTTGATAACTCCTTTCTATTTCTTTGTTAGGATCGTCTTCGTTAAATGGCACTACTAATTTTGTATAATCCTTGAGTTAAGGTGTAGCTTATGTGAATAGATAAAAGATTCTGTAGTGGGATCCTGGTTGGTACTGGAAGATCAAATCTTATCAACTTCTCAATTGTGAGAACTCCATGATAGAGCTATATTGCAATATAGCAAATATAGTCACTATTTGAATCTGCTATTTGACATCGAAACTCATTAGGTCGGTTTCTTTGGATTGTAAGTATTAAATGAAATTCAACCTTTGAACTTGATAGCAGATTCATCCATGCAAATCTCTTCTGTCGGTGTAAAATAATTCAAGAATTTTAAGTTTATGTAATCGAGGACTCATACTTGTAGCAACTTGTAGCAACTCATTAGTTACAAACGAGTTCTCGTATTTGTATTTTGTGATAGAATCGTTTTGAAATGAAGTATCCAAAAAATTCGGCTCAATCTTTCTGATTTGCAAGTTGTAAATATTTTTGGATAAAAAGAAATGTAGTTTACGTTATTTCTTGTCCAATACTCTCGTCAATTTGCCAACGCTATGATCTCCATATTTATTATTACTCTAAGAAATGTTCAGAATTTTTTATCGGTCATATCATGCCAAGTTCATCTTATCCAATTTGACGATAGCTCCTTTCTAATATTTTTTTAGCATAATTATTTGTTTCACATATTATTTTATTAATGATTTCATCGGTAAAATGGAGCTTAAAAATATTCTGTTATATTTGATGATATTTGCGGTTTCGCGGGTTTTTCGCCGGGTACAAACTGCATTCTAATTGATATTTCTTTGGATTTTGTGTACGATAATCATTATGAACTTTCTGAGTCTTCTGCAGTATCGCTATTGCTTTCATTGCCACTGTCTCTTATTCTGATTTTCAGCCTTTTTACAATTCGTACTTTATCGCTATTTTCATTACTGCTTTTGTTCACTTCATCATGAAGTATTCATCATGACATATTTATGTATATATACGTTAGAGACAATTTAGTCGTTCAACAAAGAAAAATCAAACTCATCTTTACTTGTACCCATTTCATTTTTAGAATCCATTTCGGTAAAGTTTTGAAACTTTCCAAACAATAATGCTTCTTCAATGATCGTCAAATTTGAATTAATGTCAGGGACTTGTCAGAACCATGGTCACCAGAATTATTTCAAACAATTATATAATCTTATTGCCATTTCGAGGTATTTCATTCTATATTTCCTAAAAGAATACACAAAGAACTTAGGATTCTATTCGTGACCTGATAACCCTTCAAGATTCGACGATGTCTAACATAAACAAGCATTGTCGTAATCAAAGATGCTGCATGAAACTAAGTAGCAACTAGGAGTAGCCTCTCAAGTGCAAAGATTTAATACTTTAACTATAAAAACTGCATCAAAAATATAGTGCAATCAAAAATATAGGTTTCAATTAACAAAAATGCACTTGCATTTTTCTAATGCACTGATGCATAAAAATGTATAAAATTATTTACATATGCAACGATAATTTAATTTTCATCTATAACATCTTTTTCTATTTTCAGTTGTTTGAGACATACAACTTGTGTTCCAGTTCTATGCAGGAGTCTATATTGTCTTTTGCAAGCATATAAAACCAAAAGATAAAAATTTTCAGGACGGAATGAGAGTATATTGAGTTGTATAGAAGTGAGTGATCTTATTCATGTTTTTTCTTTTGCCAAGAACTACTTTTGACTTTTGAGAATATGCAAGAATTGGATTGGTATTGATAACGTAGAAATATTTCCAGATATATACTATATTGATCATATATAATTCATTTTGTAAATACCTAATTGGACCATATTAATTATGAAAATCGGGTTGAATTGTTGTATGGGAGTATTGTTTTGGCTCCGATAATTTTTTATAGAAGTCAAGATCTTATCCATTGTTGTATACTCTCTTGCTAACATATATTTTGTTATTTTCCATTGGCTTATTTGATGCTATCTCTATTCAATTGAAAAAGTCCGCTCTCGTCGCAAGGAGATTTTTTTTTCTTTTTTTCTGGTAACAAGAAATATGTTGTTAGCAGATAGACGATTCTGGGAATTAACACTGTTAGTGAAACAATAGGGACAGCGGCATCAGAGAAAATAAATGGAAACAGTGGCTAATTTGACGAATTACCGATTGAATGATTGACTAGTCGACTGCATTTCTTCCTTTATCGTGTCTTGACTTTTTAGTGATACGAAGTTACTTGTGCATGGTTAGGAATGGACTCCTTCGAACTCCTTACATAAATATTAGGTTTCATTATTATTTTTATCGAGAATATTTTGTATCATTAGAAAATTCGTCAGAGTCATCGTCATCATTAGACGATTCGTTACAAATAATATCCCCAAATCATCATCATCGGAGTTGTTTTTAAACAAATGTTTTTTACATATTGATTTTACTTAGATGTTATTACGCGTCTTTTTTGATTGAGACGGTTCTGCTCGATCACTTAGTTTTTCGTTTTATAACACAGATTGTCAACATTTTTTTTTATATATAGGCCACGCAATAAAAATATAGTCTTTACACGAAACTATCTCTAAACTGTGAATCTAATAACTATCATAAATTATTTTAATGAATCATATATCAAATGTACTTTTTCAATATATCTAGAAGTCGTGTAAAAACAGTCACAATGTGACTCACCAGTCAAAGTTGGTGCAATATGTCGAATATAACTGACTAACGTCAATCAGAGTCGCCGACATATACCGAATATTGTCAACTGATTCCAATCGAATTCGGCACTATATGAATATATCGACCCTTTGTAATCAGAACTACCGGGAGCGAATGTGTTAATTGAGATTTGAAAACATTATACGTTTTCAGACTCTCAAATTGTTCTCTTAAACTACTACCAAACTTAATTTTGAAGTTCTTCTCTGAAGAGAGTAATTTCATACGTTTCACAATAGTCGTCAAAATGTGATCAAAAGCTCAAAATGTACGTCAATTTAATTAAAAATTGATATTCGGGGTTTTTAATGTAGCTGATCGCTAATTTAAATTTAAATTTCAAAAATGTAAACAGCGGATTCAGATTTTTGGAATTTGGAACCACTGTGTCGGAAAATTTGAAATATAAATAGGAGGTGGTTCCGTAGAAGCACGTCTTTTTAATATTAAACTTGAATTGTATATGTTAAAAGAACAGGGCCTTTTGTTTTATTTTTCTTGCTACTTTGAGTTTTGCGTATCAATGTGAACATAGATGGTATAAAATTAGAATCACTGACGACATCGAAAGTGGTAAGGGCAGAAGAACGATTTCTGACAGAAATGGACTCTTCATCTTCAATGTGCAATATTCTCTTTACATTGAGGACGAATAGGTCTAAAAGTTGATATATCACTACTTTTACGCAACTTTCTAAAAGTATAAATATAAGTTCTTCGTCTATAACCTTATTAGTATAATTTTCATTATCAAAAAGTTCAATTTCATTTTTTTCTTGTTCACTTTCACAGTTATAGAATTCATCATCCTCGATATTAGAGTATTTCATTAGTATATTGTAAAATTCTAAAAGTGTGTAAGAAATTGTACAAATCGAGGAGATTGGTTAATTCGGGTTCGGTATACAGATTGTAGGACCCCTTGATTGATATTACTTATAAGTAGCCATGATACAACATTATTTTGATTTTGAATAAATAAAAAAAAAAAAATAAAATTTATTATATTATTCCTTTAGTGATTGCTGCAAAAGTCATTACATTATTGCAAAAAAATGTAACATGAAGTAAGAATTTAAAAATAAAATTATAAAATTAATTATTTTGATTGGCGTGGTAGTTCTAGTATTGATGTGGGTTAAAGAACACCGTCGATGGTTTGGATATGAAATTGAAATTTCTTCCTTTGTAGACACTGAGGCACTTCCATTACACAAATCTCTAATTCGACTTTTTTATTTACATATTAAAAGTAAAGATACCGGTATCTTTACTTGATAATTTATCACTTATTTCACGATGCAACGCATCACCGGAATTCATACTAATAAGAGTTCATCGAGTAGGAAAAAGTTGACTCTTCTGCCATCTATGAATTTAATAATATACGAAATTTTGCAATTCCACCATATCATTATCTTTGTCCCATTTATCTTGTTCCAACTGAACGCACTAGCTGCAAACGATGCACGTTTGTATCTCTTGTACGTCTTTTATCTTTTAGACTAATTCGCCGACCTCGGTTTCCCTTTTTCACTCAGCATCGGAACATCCTAATACAGGTGCTAATAATTCCTTCCGGATCTGCAGGTAGTGAAGAGTGAAAGAATCCTATGATAGGGGTGGTAGGGTGAATGGTGATATCCATTCATCTTGAATGATAGAATTGGCTGTAGGTGATATGGGCTTTCTATTGGTTTCACTGTTTTCTTGTAAATTGAATACATTCTGAGATCGTGTAGAATATTTAACGCGGATTAATTAACGTAGCGATAATTCGGCGGACATTCAGTGTGTTGTGTTTTAAGCATAAGAGAAAATCTTTTAATCGTCATTAAGATTTATTGATTTCGTGAATGATGTTGAAAGTGTCATCAGAGATACTTACTAACAAGAGCATTTAATTAACATACGAAAGGATATCATTCTACACATCTGCTGGTATGATCAGTAGATCGTATAGCGAAGGTTTTCAATAGGTATATTTTGTGGATAGACATTGCTTCTTAGAATTATTGGAATCAGTAAATAATGATTTATTGTGTTAACTTGTGTTTCCGATATATTTATCGTAGTCTCTTTATTTTTTACTACTTTGATCATACGATCACTCCAGATTTCGTTATGAATTATTGTCGGAGTTAGAATGACTTGCAATGAATCTGAATACGTCATCGAATTAATGGCCCTAATGTGCACTCTGCTTGCTTCTTCTTAACGCGTTGAAACATGGAATTAGCAATATAATAGTGGTTTTTCTAAAACTTTTCTGAATTATTTAGGTCTAAGTCGCCAAGTGTTAATGAACAGGTAATACTACCAGTAATGAATATTTACTAATCTTACTTTTACATTAATATTAGTGATTAATATTAGTAGCCGATTCATATTTATTGTAATAATCCAAAAAATGTTTAGCTATGATAACTTTCTAACGTATAAGTTTAGGGAATAAGTATGTTAATACTTTAATGTAGAACATGAAAAACTGCATTAACTGATGCAATAAAATATATAGGTTTCTATTAAAAAAAGTGCAGTTGCAAAAAATGCACTATGATGCACCAATGCACAAAAATACATATTATTATTTGCATATTATGCACCGCCTGATACCATTTAATTTTGTTCTATAACATTTGTTTCTATTTTTAACCGTTTAAGAGATACAATTTGTTCCAGGTGCGTGGAATAATCTGTATGTCTTTTGTAAAAAATTAAATTATAAAAAGATTAAGCATAAATGTCGAAATAAAAAGTTAAAGTATGAATGTTGTTGTGTTTTGTGGCGTAATTTAAAATAACCAGTTTATGATCAGTTTATAGTGAGGTCATGACTTTAAGGAATAACGAGGGATTGATGTTAAGATCGATAGGATAAAATCGAAGTTCTGATAGATAAACGAACGAAAATGAACGAAGTAGTGGACAGAGTATTAAAAGTAAAAATTTTAAATTGCTTATCTTTTCTACGAGCGGTGTAAGTAATCAAGAATGGATTCCTGTCTCAATGAGATAGGTGGAAAACGTTCAATAAGAGTTATGAAAGAGTACAGACTGTTCAACTTATTACAGGTTTATTTATTTCTAGATATAGTCTTATAAATTTATTATCGTTTTTACAATATACGGAACATAGACTTATTAACTAATTATTGGTCTTAAAGAATGCAGAATACAGAATGTAGATTATAAATGTAATAATAGATTTATTAATTAATTAGTAATTTAGTTTACAAAATGGCATATATCAACTGACTTTTTAGATTTTTCAGATCTGGTTGACGGAAAATTCGAAGTATTTATTGAGATGCATTTTTCTAACAAATATATTGGAAGTTTTTTAAATTGTTTATATCATCAGAAATGTTAGATTAGCACATGACTGGCCTGAGATTCAAAGAGTTATAGAATGTCGATAACGACGCGATAAAATAGTGACAATTTAGTAAATACTAAAAAGGCATTGGTTTAGTTCCGTGGATCCTTAGGTTATATATTCCCAGCATTCAGCCAGTAAAGTATTCAGCTTAGGAAGAGAAAAATAAACGTACGCAGGATGTAAAAATGTTGAGTATATAAAAAGTCAAAGTAGAATTATCCGGTATAAATTAACGTATAAATATAAAAGATATGAAAAATTAAAATATCAATACAACATGATGAAAGATTTGAGTATGATTGTCGGTTATAAGAATTGGGACCGTGTCTACTTTGCGTTTTATGAATTGAGACTGATTTTTGGTTTTTATTGTTAGATTATTATTTCTCGATACATTTTCTTGTATAGTTTTATTATTTTTTGCTATTATTTCTTGGTATATTTTAATTTATATATATGTTTTATAGCAAATTTATATTATAACTTCTAACATACGAGTTAAAAGGATTAAAGCATCTTGGGAAACTGTATCGATGGGAGTTTAGAAAGATTTAATAGAATCATAGCAACAGATAGTCTCGAGTTTAGTTAATGAGTAACATATCGAGTGATCCGACACAACGACGAATGAATCGCCTAAAGCTGAACTGTTGATCGATGATAACTTTTTTCATCGAAGAAGTTAAGTAACAATGGATATATCTGTCGAAAATTTTGCCAATGATACAGAGAAGGTTATAGCTAGAAACCAAGTCTCGATTTATTCGGTTTTGGAATACTCTAGTAATTTTCTAAGAATTAAATTAAAAAAAATTAAGTTTTAAATAGGATCTAAAAATATATTAATAAATAAAATTGAAGAATAAGCTTTGTCGACGAATATATTAACATAAGTGAGGGTATTCTATCGTCACCAAGAATTTTTCGATTACTTAAGCGATTAATGATGGACGAGATGGAGGGAAAGGAAATGGATAACTCCTGCTGAATTTCTATTTTATCAGAATTGAGATTTTTGATGAGTCAATGAATGGAATGCGAGTATCTGGATTTTAATTTGGAGTCATTAGTGTGGATATCAACAAAATTCTTTGTTAGTTTGTCCAATTCATCAATATCAAATGAGGCTTGAATTACACATGATTATTATCAACAAGATTCATATCAACTAAGGAATTTAACTCCTTCGTAGCATTTCTAAAAATCAGCAATATACTGACATCTGATCTATTTCTGTCGGCACATGAAGGATCGCGGAAGAAGAGGGGGGGGGGGGGAGAGGTAAAGGTGCGAATAGATTCGGATGCGTTTCACTGGAGATCGCATAAGATGCGAGGAGATACAAGAAAGAGAGTGGACCGATCTCTTGTCTTATCGATGAAAAATTATTAGATGCAACGCTGCTAACGTTTGACCTTGCAGATTTTTTTCCACGAATCTAAATATCTTAAAAGCATGGTCTATTGACAGAGTTTTGTTGTCTAGGTGTTATTCCAGTTAGCACATTTCGGCGGAGCCGATGGATTTCTTGTACTCCGATGTGTAATGTTTACAAAAGGTTGTAAAGATAGCAGAATGCATGATAGACACGATGTAGAAACGATTAATTTAAAAACTTCGGATAATATTATTTTAATAAAAGACGATTCTTTATATACCGGGCACGGTACTATAACGAGAAACGAATAGTATAAAATAATAAAATAGTACGATTAATAATAGATAGTTTTCTTTATAGCGAGCATGAAGATTTTAATTTGCTCATAGAATGGAAATCTTTTCGAAAGTCTCCAAAAGATATAAGTTTTATATGGTCAAACCATATTTCGTAGAAAAGAAGATATTCGACTACAAATCCGGAGTAATGGAAACAAAATATGAATATAATTTCGACGATACATTCAACACGACTAATATAATCAATCAAAAGCTTGATTCAATAATAGATTACAATAAATACATGAAAAGAGTAGATCGCGCAGATCAATATTTGCTTCATTATTCAGTTCTTACAAAAATAAAGAAATGGATAAACTGAGTTGTAATATTTAATTAATAGTGCACTTCTTAATCTATATAAAATATATATTGCATTGATGGGAAAGAAGACTTTGTACACAGAACTTTTCTACGAAGCATCGCTATTATGGATAGCAGATCCATTTATTTCATTATTTCAGATCCATTAGATTTCATTTAGCAAATTTCGAAATCAACTGGAATAAGACTTTACTTAGTACAATAAGTATTTCAGAGCTCACAAGAAGGATACTCAGATTTGACCTGCCAAAATAGTAACTTGTAACGGAAGTAAGAAGCCTCAAAGACATTGTAGTGTACCTGTATTTAGAGAAAAAAGAAGTAGAATATCTTTTATATGTACATTTTGTAATGTTCAATTACGTAAGGGTAATTATCTCATGATTTATCACATTCTACATACATATTAAAAGAATTTGTTAGTTTGTTATATTTGAATGTGTAAAAATTGTAAATTTTGATTATGTAAATAAGTTCTTAATCTTTAAAAGTTGTAGAAATTTAAAAATTTGGTTTTAGCGACGTGTTCTCTTTCTATTAAGTCGATAGAGAGTATATAGTAAACTTGGCCAGGTCCGATAGGTAAAATATTAAAAGTGAAATTTGCAGCAATTGTAAGAAAACTGTCTGAACGTTGTCTTGTGTAACGTATTCCTTTTAAGGTTGTTTATCATCCTTGATTTTATAATGGTTTATGTCAACAATAAATTCAGGCATAATTTTTCATCGATTTTGACGAACGATGTCTCATTTTAAAAATAAAGGTTTAAGTGATTTGACGAACAATGTCTCATTTAAAAAATAAACGTTTTTATCAAATTTTTAACAAAGCTTTATTAATTGCTGTAACTGCTATTTTCGACATTCTTCGCGAAAAAAATGTTTCGTACATGGCGCTTCTCGAAATTTAAGGCAAAAAGAAGCTGTGCCCTCATTACTGATTTTCATATACATGCTCGTACTGATTTTCAAAACATGAGTTTGTTTCCACACTATTTATGAGATTTCTCTCCCAATATTATATTTTTATGGTTTCCTCTATAGAGATATAGAGAAATATGCTTATATTATATGCGTCATGTACATTCTAAAAAATATATAGTAATGTTGATTTATAATAACAAAAAAAAGTATAAAGAACATGTTATATCACATGGTTTTGCAGGCGAAGTCTCAACAAATTCTTAATGATTTCGACACATGACTACCCATTGATAGATATATCTAATGACATATATAAGTACGAAATATATAATAAATAATAATATATAAGTACGAAATTTTGTTTTCGTCCGATATCGTTTTTCCTTGTCTTTCTGCTTCATGATTGTATGACTAGTTCGTAATATTCGTTATTTCTTCCGTTTTTTATTCAAAATCAGCCTAAGCATCACATTCGGTAATCTTAATTAGTTTTGTTTCACGAGTGACGTAAAAAAATAAATGGAAACTTATAAGAAGCAAAAAGAACAAAGACAATCCATTGGCACTTAGAAATTATTGAAGGAGGAAGGGTTAAGAAGTTTCAATATTTAAAGAAACAAAATAGAAAACGTGCCCAGTACATCAGGCATATAGAATATAAATGCACAGAATTCACATATGAAATCTACATAGGTAGAAGGCTACATAGCGCGAATATATCTAATTCCTCTCTATGTCCTTTGCAAAAAGAACGTGTACGAAATATAAATAGTAATAAAAATTCGTTTCACTTGTCAATGTGTCGAGTAGTAAATATTTTGTATTTTATAAATTTGAAGCATTCTTTCAATAGGAGGGCATATTCCTTTTTCTTTTTTCATTACATGCTTACATTCTTCTCAAATAATACATGGGTAAAATATCATGTTATTGTATAGGAAACTTTCCATGATGCTAACTCTCTCTTGTCTCAAGGTTAGAGGAAGTCAGTCTAAAGCTGTAGAGTGATTAAGTATTAAGGATTGTTTGTGTAAGCGGAGAAATTGGCTACAATAGTATTTCTTGTATTACTGTCATTGCGGATGGATAATGCACCAAAAATAATGATACAAGAATCATCATAATTTACCATCAGGCATTACCATAATCATCGGTTTTGTGATTAAAGAGATTTTATATATTGAGGTCTGAATATTGTTATTTTCGTAATTTGGTAAATTCTGCACAATTAGTTTTTTGCGATCGTTAATATTTAAAAAGTTTTGTGTGGGCCGATAGTATTTATTAGACGCAATAGTAGAAGATTTTCGTTTAACGTTGAAACGCGTTTTTAAAATGATTAAATTAATCGGGGATGGGGACAGCAACGTGCACTGGAAGCTCATAAATACATTGTTGTACGGTTATCAATTATTAGTCAAAAAATAGAATGCCCCAATTATATATCGCGTAATTATAGTAACCGTTTACAGGCTGTTCCTTTAAGTAAAAATTATCGTTACACAGTGGAATATCTTGCTGCAAAATGTAACGTTTGCGAACTGCTGTTATTGCAGCAGTTAAATATCTTAAGGGGCAAACAAATCAGCTTCTGTATAGCAATTTGGAGGAAACGCGAAAAGATATTTGCAACAGGCTATATCATGTTTTTGATTACCATAAGAAATAAAAACAATGAGAGTATTATTATAATGGAGAAGCAAAATCTGGCAAGACTAATCACATACAGAATTATGTGCAAACCAATATTTTTTATGAAGTAGAAGTAATGACATGGCCTATCGATACTAACGTGAGGAATTCGTCGGTACAACTCGTATTCCACTTCGTTTAACTATCAGTAAGTTTTTCATACAAGTTCCATTCTTGTGTGAAGTTTTTTCGGTTGATCAAGAAAAGGCATTGTGTCTAGATTACAGTAAAATCATCCGCAATAATTACCAAGCAAGCATTTACATATGTTCTTTTGACTAATGTACTTTTATGTTTTTCTTCGTGTGTGTATAACGTAATCCGTGATGTTACAGTGAACCAATAAATTTCTGTCTGAGCTAAGACAAATTTTCTTATTCAGCGGGCAGATGGTTCTAGACTTTAGGTGAATTAACTTTAGCTGACACTTTAGCTGAGGCTCTAATTGACTGGAATTTTAGCCGAGACGAACTTGTCGCGTAACATTATTCTTGCGGATGTCTCTGTACCATACGTCATCACAAGTCCTGAAAGAATCACTGTACTTGTAGATGTCATCTTGTGTGACTATTCTAAGTGATATACTAACACGTTCGATATGACATCCGTCTCTAGGGACCGACACTGTACTTTTCGTTTAGCCTGCATTCATCCCTGAGAATGGATAGTATCAAACTTATAAAACTTATAAAATAAACTTGCTCATTAATATTATATAAAAAAATAAATTTTTATTTTTCTACATTTATTTTATTAAAATATTCTAAACATAAATAAGGCTTACCTTCATAGGTGTTGCAAAATTACGACTTCTCTAGTTTTATTTCTTGCTATTGTTCGATCAAACGGTTTTATATTTGTATTGTACCATTTATAGGAGTATTTTCGCATTTTATGTGCTTGTCCTTGCATTTTTCTAACCGATATATATATATGTTTCGGATTTACTAAAGTTGGTATTTCTTCATCTGCGAACTGTCAATGCAGCAACCAATTTTTTTTTTATGAAATGTCATGATTTTTCGTAAAAACACATTTACAACAGAAATATTTAATGAGAGCTTGAATGCTAATTTTCTCTAACACTTTATCCTTTTTCGATGGACATCAGTCTTATAATATTCATCGAAACTTTATCAAACGCTTTTCATTGGTGAGAGTCATTGGCTGATTTGTTTTCAGTCGCACGAGCTTCTTTGCTGAGCAAATTTTATAGCTCTGAATATAGATTTGTACGTCGGTTTTAAACTTAGGTCAATAATAATTTGTTATGATTTTGTAATTTGCGTGCGTATATTTTTGTAATTCCTTGGTATCGTCCCGTGGAACTCGCTTGGTTGTTTTAATCTTATTTTTTTTAGGGATTGTTATTATCTTTTTTATTTTTTATTTAGGGATTGTTATTTCCCTTTTAATCACAAAGATTTTGATTTAATTTCCTGAAGAAATTGAAGAGATCTTTTTTTCATGTCAGCTAAGATTATATAGCCCACTGGTCCTTTAGATATTGTTATCGTGTCGAGATTCGTCGAGGAAAGAGGGAAGTCTCAAATTCATTTTCGATCGATATTATCTCCTTCATGGATATTGAAAGGAAATACTTTCAGTTTTTCTTAATGACTTTTAGTCGACTTAAGATTACGTTCGTTAAACTGATGGTAGCTTATTATATTCAGCTAATTTATATGCTGAGGAGGAGTTTGTAGGAATTTATAAGAGTTTCAATTATAGCGATAAAGTATGCTATATGTTTGCTAGCTTATCTCGTGACTGGTTTATTTGTATAAAATCTAGGTTTTACGTTCTATTTCTTTGTCTTCATTTTCTATTTTTTATATTATTTTTTTTTTTTTTTTTCGTAAGGCTTCATTGTCATGTTTATTGACGTATTCGTTCATCGCAGTACTTATTTCACACTTTTTCTTTATTTCTCGAAAAGTAGAGTTCTTCGCTATACAAGCTTATATTGGCTAGCAAAAGTATCTATTTATATACACTCAGCTAAAGAAGGCCAATTAAGTATTTTCTTTATTTTTAATGCTTTAAAAAATGTTCATAGCATACTTCAATTGTTATTAAAAGAGATTATAAAGCAAAAAGAAATGTATTGCAAAGTAATTTTTTATAGATCTTTCAAGACTTATCCGGTGAATGTGTATTTTTTTCTATTGCACCTTAAAGGGGAGTAAAAATATATATTTAACTATAACTATATTATGACCTTCAAATGATCTTAAACATCAAAAATTTGATAAAATGTATGTTATAATATAAATGTTATAATATAAATGATTAAAATGTAATGTTATAATAGATGGTATGCAAACTTACTATTTATGTTATAAGGGTTCAAATTGATATCTATTGGAAGTGATATATTTTCTGACACGAACAATCGCAGATTTTTATGCTTTTAAAATTGTTTCTGGTGGTATAAAAGCATAAGCATTAATTATGCGATTTTTTATCTTCTCTGGAGTAGTAGATGGTTGTTGGTAAACTTTTTGTTGTAGTTTTCCTCAAATAAAAAAGTCTAATGTAGTCAGATCCATCTAAAAATTTGAATATTATCTATTTAATATCTGAAGAGCTGTCTATGAAGAATGAGCTGGACAGCTATCATGTCGACACCACATAGTAGCACGAATGGTACATCTTTCGAATGGTACACCAATTCGTCTAGATCATTCGACAAAAATCCCTCATATTTTTTTCCGTTAATAAAATAAATTTGTAATTTATTATATTATTTAAAATCCCACATCATATTCACTGATCATGGCCTTTACTTATCTACCTTATTTTCTCTTATGCGTCGTGAGTTTTTTATGAACTAATAGTGTATATTTCTAAGATTAATCTGGCTATGATAAGTACTTATTACAGTATTTTTTTAAAAAACGTGTAATTGTTTTCAAATTGTTGTTTCAAAAAGTTTTTGATGAAGCGATAGATGACATGGATGAAATTTTAGTAACTTTAGTATACGTGATGTGCCTAATCTAATAGTATTAAGTTCTTGTTTTAATTTCGGTATACTAACATGTGGATTTTAGTCAATAGCAACAATAACATTTCTATTTCTTATATTTTTCTCGTGCGGAACAATTCTAGATCTTTAGGTTCTTTGTTTACAATAATCGGTTCGTTCAAACTTTTTAATTATTTTAACTTACAACGAATGCGAGGCGCAGTTTCGATCAAGTAACCGCTTTGTTTACAACCAAGCTTCTCTTACGCACGGTTAGCTTCATAAAATGTAAATTAGTTCAATTCTTGCTTCAAATAATAAGTCATCTTGAGACAGTTACCGATACATTAATGATTTTTTTGCGATGAGCTAGGGGAAAGACTATGTTCATACTTTTTGATAAACATACCTACTATATCGTTGTCGCTTGACATCACTTTGAAGGTTTATAATATGGACAGTATGTTCGCATATTATCTTAACATTGTTTTACAATTTTATCACATTTTTAATGTTCAAGAATATTTGACATGATATAGGATACAAGAGCATGATACAAGTAAATGTATTTTTTTCTGGTACAAGATACAACAGAAAAAAATACATGTTTACCGAGCAAAAAATAACGACCATCTTGAAAAAATCTATGAATAATGACCTATCAACTAAAATTTTTTTCTCTTCTGAAATCAATCGAAGTAGGCCATAAATATTTTTCATATCAGTAAAAAGACACTTATATATCGACGGGACTTCTCATTAACGAGAAACCTTTCTCGTCCGTCTTTACGTTCCCAGTTTTGCAAATGGTCTTATATTCGTACTTGATGAATTTTAGTGAAATCGAATCTTTTACTCAATTTAGCCGTACCATTGCATTGTGGTTGGCGAGGAAATTAAATTGGATTCCATATGGGTATGAGCGTATATAATTTCTATGGGCATATGTAATTGTATTCCATATAGGTGTGTATATATATATATATATATATATATATATATATATATATATATATAATTATATAGTTAAGTATAGTAATAATTAAGTAGGGAATATATGATGTGATATATTATGAGTAATTCGTTTTCTATTATAGAATAAGTATAATAGTGAAGTTAATAGTAATTTGTTACTGTTTAGAGATCCAACAATCATACTTTAACTTTTTTTTGCAGCATTTATAATTGCCAGCATATATAATTCTACTTTTTTATAGTCGACGTTCGTACTTTACCTTTTTTATATTCTATATTTATATTCCAACTTTTTCAATATTTTAATTTTTTATGTACTCGATAATTATACTTATACTTTTGGCAATGAATATGTATGTTTACTTAAACTATTCATATCATTTAAGGCTGTTCATCACCTTTCGCTCGAAGTGTGTGACTTCAGCGATAAATATGGACAAAATATGAACTACAAGCATAAGCGACTACACTATGCTATCGTATGAATTTGTGTTGGTTACGTGTAAATAACAATCGGTTTCATGTTGGTTAGAATAATTAATGTTAGTAGGCTGTGAATTCACACTTCTCAGTCTTTCAAATGTACATTTTTTTTATAGTAGCATACACCTTGCAGTGATCGGTGTCAGATATGATGTCGATCACAGTGATATCAAAGTGCAATTAAAGAAATATTTAAACAGTTCAATTAATTAGTGAAATATTTGCTTTGTACTCCTTGCAATTCCTTTCATTATTTCTACAATTCTTGTGATGCGTGAAAAAGCAAACCAAAGTTGCTCGATGATTCGGTAGTCTCACTAGACTTCCCTGTCACAATTTTGTTTTTATGAATGCATTTTACATCCTTTCCAAAGTGGCATTTCCCAATTTCCTTTTTCACCACGAGCCAACAAGCGGAAGAAAGTTGTTCGACGCGGTTTGATGATCATTACCACTAATGCAATCCCTATGTTTCTTACCTTACCTATGACTAGTCAATAAGGCGACAAAAACTGCTCCATTGTTTTCGCCATTGTCACAATTTTAATTGCATGTCTTGTTTTTAAGGGGCTGAGAGAGAACCATATATAAAGAAAGTTAGAGTCACCTATTCGACCGCACACTCCAGTTTGTAGGAAGTCATTCGGTTTTCGATAATAATTAGCAACATAGTTTGTATTGATTTGTTCAGATAAAATAATAAATGAAAGAGACAGCGGTAAATATGGCTGATACAAGTCGATGTTAATCCAATTGACAATATGATGAGTAATTTGCTTTACTGATAGAAGATAAATTTAAATCATGGTGGTGAAAATAACTACATTTGGAAATTAATCCATTGCAGGACGTTCGTCGTTATCCTTAGACGACATATTCGAATAAGAAACAAAATTCAAACATCGTCATTCAACAATATTTCGCATGTTTAAAGGGGAAGACAACGACTCGTTAGTAGTTCTTCAATAGTTATTCTCATAAAAATTGAATGTTATATTCCTCTATGAATGTTATTATCCTCTATGTTGAGTTACACAATACTATTTCAGCATATTTCCTCTATATTGTTTTCCGAGATGTTACTCGTATCCTCGAGAGTACAGAACGGAAGAACGGAAAGAATTCTCAATCATTTTGTTTCCTTGTCCTTAGACAACGACATATTCGAATGAGAAGTAAAATTTATTGGTGCAGAATTCAAACTTCATTACTTTACAAAATTTCCCACGTCTATAAGGGAAGGCAATGATTCGTTATTCCTGCTTTCATCGCTATCCTCATAAGAATTGAATATTATATTCTTCTATCTATAGTTACACAATACTATCTCAGTATTCTTTTTCTACATTGTTTTTTGCGAAGTTACTTGTACTCTTCAGAGTACGGAACAAAAGGACGGAAAGAGTTCTCAATCATCTTGTTCCCTTATCCTTAGACGACGACATATTCGAATGAGAAACAAAATTTCTCGGTGCAGAATTCAAACTTCGTTAGTTTACAACATTTCCCACGTCTATAAGAGAAGGCAATGATTCGTTACTCCTACTTTCATCGTTATTCTCCTAAGAATTAAATATTGCATTCTTCTATTTATAGCTATACAATACTATCTCAGTATTCTTCCTTTATTTTATTTTTTGCAAAGTTACTGGTTTTCTCGACAGTGCGGAACGGAAGGACGAAAAAGTATTCTCAACGATGTTGTTTCGCTGTCTTTAGACAACGATATATTCAAATAAGAAACGCAATTTCTCCGTGCCAAATACAAACTTCGTTAATCTACAGTATTTTCCACGTCTATATGGGAAGTCAACGATTCGTCAATCCTTCCATCGCTATTCTCATAAGAATTAAATATATTCTTCTATCTATAGTTATACAATACTATCTCAGTATTCTTCCTCTACATTGTTTGCTTCGTTATCCTTAGATGACGACATATTCGTATAAGGAACGGAATTCCTCGGAGCAGAATTCAAACTTCGTTAATCTACAACATTTTCCACGTCTATATGGGAAGACAACGATTCGTCAATCCTTTCATCGCTATCCTCATAAGAATTGAATATTACGTTCTTCTATCTATAGCTACACAATACTATCTCAATATTGTTCCTCTGTTTTGTTTTTTGCGCACTCGTATTCTCCAGAGGATAGAACGGAAGGACGGAAAGAATTCTCAATCATCTTGTCCTTTTATCCTTAAACGATATTCGAATAAGAAACGAAATTCCTCCATGCAGAATTCAAACTTCGTTAATCTACAATATTTTCCACGTCTATAGCGGAAGACAATGATTCGTCAATCTGTCCTTCATCGCTATCATCATAAGTATTAATTATTATATTCTTCAATCTACACTTACTCAAAACTATCTTAGTATTTTCCTGTACTTTGTTTTTCGCAAAGTTACTCGTACTTTCGAGAGTACGGAATGGAGGAAAGAATTCTGAATTATTTTGTTTAAAGAAATGAAATTTAAGAAATGTTTTGGCAGTATGTATTTTTTAGCGATTATAAATTATTATATGATTTTGATCTTATTTGTAACAATTATTCCTCTATATCTTCTAATTCAAAGTATAACTGATACTTATTATAATTGATCTTTAACATTTCTCTCTCGCTTTGAAAATATTTTTCCTTAAATAAAATGTTCTTAGCGAATATTCTTATTTAACCGTTTCAATTGTTCTTCGGAGAAAATCATATACTGTCTTAGAGGACGTCATATGCTCGTTTTACGACGTTTGATCCTTTTCGGTTGAATTAATCAATTATATGGTAGAGCTATTGAAAGAGGAGATAACAAACATGGAGGTTAGAAAAACTGGGATACGATCGAGGCGTTGTTATTCTCATAGATGTCTTTTATGTTCTCCAGAACTTGCCCTTTTATATAGAAATGCGTTTTCCTATTTTTCAAATTTAATTTTGAACATAGTTTCTTTTGTTGTGGCAAAATCCATAGATAATATCCATGATAATTCATAGATAATATCGCAAATATTTTGCTATTAATAGAAAACAAGAAAAAAACTTGTTAAAGATTTTTATAAATACAATTGCTTTTTTATTTACACGATAAATGTGCGTTTATAATAAGCAATTTCTTGCTTGTCGCTAATTCCAATAATTTTTGGAAGCATCACCTACCCATAAATTATTCCTGTCGGAGACCCTGGTCGTTCTATTTGCTTCAGGAAAAATCAATGAAACTGTCACCTCAGTTTGCTAAGGAATTTTTAAATAACTGGCAACTATCAGATTTTTAGGAATTGCTTGATGCTGCCCGTTATTTAATAACATGCAAATCTCACACATTCCAGGTAGTCATCGTTACATAAAAAATGGATAGATAAAAATTTTTCTACTTTTGATCTTGAATAGACGATTCCTAATATGCGACTAATAATTTGAAACAAAATTATCTTGTTAATTCTGGACGCAACTTAAGATCTTATAGTATGAAAATATAATTGTTTGCGAGATGCTTTTGATAGTATGGACATATATAATATACATTGTGAATATTCTCAAATGTTCTCTCTGGCATATCAGTGAGATTCATTGATTCATTCGTTTTTATTTGGACAAGCTTCCTTGTTTAGCAGTTTTTACCATTCTGAAGATAAGTTATAATACTTTGGTTTTAAGCTTAGGTTAATAGGTATAGTCTTTAACGGACGCGTAGCATACGTTTTAGCGTTTTATTTGTATCCTTTCACTTTTCTTTAGGTATGGTTTATTATAATTACTAATTAGTGAATCAATCAGAAGTTGTTGTGATGGTTGACGGTTGCATTAAATTGGGATACTGTAAAGGTTTTTTACACAATAGATTAATTAAAAAATTCTTACGTTTCTTCTTATTTTAATTGTTTTTTAATAAATTTGTTAGTAGTTTATTGATGACTGAAATATTGTTTAGTTTGATACAAAAAAAATTCTGAATTAACTTGAATTTTATGCCTAGAAGATTGTATGAAAGAAAATCCGTTGCATTAAATATTATAATAATGAAACTAATTCTATAAACGAAACAATATTTCAGTCATCAGTAAATCATTAACAAATTTATTAAAAAAGAATTAAAATAAGAGGAAACATAAGAATTCTTTAATTAGTTAATAATTCTATTATAAATAATCTAAAGAACTTCTACAGTATTCCGATTTTGTGTGTGTGTGTGTGTGTTTGAGTGTATGGATAAGTTTACGATTACTTGACAAACTGTATTTGAGAGCAATTACCACACTAATTAAAATGAAGGATTTAAACTTCGTATCTTAGAAGAATAAAGAAATGTAGAGATATTGATAAAATATAAAAAAAATAGAATACATTCTTAAAATAATTGAATCACACGAGTAGTTGAGTTGCATAAGCTAGAATATTATATCTTAGACTTCGTGCAAGTTAGGTTTACATTATGAACGCAGAAGAACGCAGTGGTTCTAGGTTTATGACTGTTGTGATTGATTTAAAAATTCCATGTGTATTGACGAGTTAAAAATTGTAACTATTTAGAAGGTAACAGTTAAAGTTTCTTCGGTAACTGTACGGTGACTGCTGTGTAGCTGCTTATCAAGAGTTTGTCCCGACTCGGATATCTAGGAAAGAAGGGTTCGCTGGGCCTGGTTACCTTCTTGGTTAACCTCTGCAGTTTGTCATCTTTTAGGAGTGATTAATGTGTTCATACGTAGTGGCATAATGTTCGTATGTAGTGGCCTACATGATTGTAGATCGTGAAGAATGGGTCACTTATTCGAAAATTTTCTGACCTTGAGTAAAGTGCGAGTTGCTACACATGTGATGTTAGTGTAGATCGTGTATGCATATATGTAGCACATGTATCCATAGCATACGTGATCTGTCGCATGTCATGGTTCAGCGTAATGGTGTAGTTGGGTAACAGAGCCCCATAAGACTCTATTTACATATGCCACTATTTACATATAATGCGTAATCATGTATGATGGTGTCGACTGTGTATTTTAACAGGCGAAGGACATAAATTTTGCAAATACTCCGGGGTTGCTGTTCCGAAGGTAATAAATGTTTACCGTAATTGTTATGCCATTCCTTGAAAGATTTTATTTAGAGATTCTTTATCTATTACATTCTATATGGCTGACCGATACCCTATTTGCTTTTTGTGCTAGAGTACAAGGATGGATAATTTATGATGTTCTATTATGTTTACACTGAGCTTATATAGATCTTAGCTAATAAATACTACTTGTTCCCAAGTGTTCGTAATCTCTATGCTTTTATACTGATCTTATTAACATGCGCATCGTAGGCAATGGAATCGATCGACCAGATGTCGATCGTTGCTTGATACCAGATGTCGTTTAGATGATAAATATCGGGAAGCAATTTGTTAAAATCGCTAGGAAAGCTTCCTTTAACAAATTGTCCTTGTAAGAAAGAAAGATTGATTTCGGTATATAGTATATATTTTGTGTGCGTGCGTGCGTGCGTGCGTGTGCATATATGTAATTCTCTGACTGGACATTCTTTGACTATTCTGATCTTAAATTCCATACATACGTATTTGATAAGATGCATTTTTTTTTTTTAGAGAGATCGCTATTATTGCTTTGTATCCTGATTGCTTCATGATTGTAAATTTCATTTAGTGCAATGCGATGATGCCTAATGTCAGGAATACATTCTTTAATATCTTCTTCTCAAGAGCGTCTTCTGAATTGTGATGTCAATGTATAGAGTGGTTAGTTGAGTTTTCAGTTAACTTAATATTTTAATATTAAATAATTTTCAAATTTATATGGATAAATTTTGAATTGGCATATGCGAGAGATGAAGTGTTTGAGTTCAATACTCTTCGTTCAGCGGACAGGTGGTTCCGAATTTGGTGAACCTGATTGGCTTATATTTTGACTAAAGTGTAATAATTAGGTAAAGTAATTCTTGTGGATAGCTACTACCACATCTTCCCATGTTCCGAATATAATTGATGTGGCAACGTGAATAAGAATTTTCTATCTCAGTTTTAGACGATCAAGATATGCTATTACATCCTAAAATAGAAGATTGTTCTATTGATTTCAATATAGCATTGTATAACTTTTACTAAATTATATTCTGCTAATTGTAATAACTGTACATAGGTTGTTTTGTTGATTGATTGAATATTTAGTATCTCGCAGTCTGCTACATCCAAGAGTGAGAATGTCGATAAGTTTAATGATGTACCATCACAGTCGAAACGCATCGATAAGCGCGACGGCCACTCTTACTATCAGTAATGTTAATATCGCGATGATTTCCATTATATATTAATTTTTTCTTAATTCTAAATTGAATTAGGATCGTGCTTCTTATATTCTAATCTTTTTACGTATAAGATTCTTTTTATTGATTACTTTACCATGGAACGAAGTCTAAAGATCTATGTCTTCTACAACCATATGTAACAAAGTATATATTGTTATCAATTTATGATAAATAGATGAACTTAGAGAGTTACGTTTGCAAGTCTTTGGCAAAATAGTATATAAGTTGGCATTTTTGGGGTATCTTCTATTACAATAAATGTTTCGATTTATCGAGGTTTATTCGATTAATACGTATCAAACGAGTGTCGTCACTGGTTTGTATTTTTACATTGTTTTTATCTAAGGTATTAACTATTTCGTATGGGTCTATGTATTAGCCATCGAAATTCATGTGTAGCCCTTTTAAAAGATATAAGCCATCGTCTATCTTCATATTTTCCAGTCACTACTTTCTATCGTAATAAGTCTTTGATTTTAATTTCGTTTGATACATTATATTTACTCTTATCTGCAAATATGATATCATTCTATTGCATATCTCGCTTACTTTGGATATGTATTCATTTTCAAAAATCAATCCCTTCTTTCGATTAATTTCATTAACGTATAGCTTCTTTCGAGTAATACGCCCATTGTATCCACTTCGATTAAGTATTCTTTGAATGCACTCATTTGTCAGTATGATTCGACAAATTTGAGATTAAAATTGCTCATCATCGTTTATTCGAAGCGTGTGTGACTTCAATTAAAGTGTAAAAAGCTACAAATGACAAAATATTCAGCACGAAGCCAAGCGAGGAATAATATTTTCAGCATGTCTACCGTGTCTATCGTAACAATGACAGCTTCAATATTTTATAAATGATTTTATGATTGCTTTGTACTTGATATCGAATAGTATTCAAAAGAAACAAATTTAAGTTATAAATTAATAATATCAAAATATTATTAATAATTCATAATGCGTTAAAAGATCCAATAGATTTGAAACACGAAAATGTTGAAGTAATTATTTACTTTGTAATATAATTTCAAATTTACAATTATTAAATCAAGATGCAATTAAAATTTTTAAATCTTATTATATTTGCCGAACATTGGAACAAATCTGAAAGAAAATTGATGTTAATCTGAATACAACAGTGACACAAATATGGAAAGATCTTTCAATTTTACATTGTATAAACATTATCGGTATGCCCATCAAAGAATTAAAGCAGTCAAGTTTAAATATCTGCCGGAAAAATCTTTGATCTGAAGTAGTTGGTACTGAAAATAATTTACCTTTAACGTTTGTAGACCAACTGTGGCACAAGAATTTGGCGATATAAACCAGAATGACGTTCTTTGGATGAATCTTCTTCAAATATAAGCCATGAAGACTTATAAATTAAAAACCGAGGACTTGAATTAGTTGAAGAAGTAGAAACATATTTCACAAACATGGATCTATTATGGGAGCGTTCTATATAATTTAAAAGTAACTTACAAGATTGTTTAGCTTTATATTTAAAAGTGCAAAAGGAATAAACCATATAATTCGAATCATATTTGTTCTTCCTTCATTTTTTCATTTCTATTAAATGCCATAAAGGAATAGATAATTAACGAGAATAGAGCAAAACATATCATACTGAATTAAATTATTAATCACTATATATTATTTTTTCACTATTTTTAATTGTTAATCAGACTCTTTATACCCATTAAATAAGTTTATATCTTTTACGTAAAAATTATGAGTAATTATTTTAAAGAAAAGTCCCATTTTTTCCAAGATGTCCACGCGCAATGTGTTCACTTTCGACGCGGATTCGAAATTATTTGTCCACACGTTTCGTGCCCGATGTCGAAGAATTCTATAAATTGGTTTTTAATATACATTAAGTTGTCATCACATAAATCGAATTTCTGAGGTCAACTCGTATCTGGTCCATAATCACTGTTGATGATTTGAATATGAAATTTTTTCGCAGGGCGTAGATAGTTTTTTCTTTCTATGAATCATGAACTCGACTTTTTTCATTTACATATTGTAAAGTTGGCTGAGCCTTTATTTGATCATTTATTCTATATTTCATGATGTAGAGCACCACCTAATTCATACTATTGACAGCACCTTTGCATCGAGTTTGATACAAACACTTTGATAAAACAAAGTTGAATCCTTTGTCACTTATAAATTTGACAACATAAGAATCATATAATTGCACCACGCCCATATCATAAATAATACCGGGGTTCACATTCCTTGTATATAATTAGTCTTGTTAGGTTTTGCTTTATCACTGTAGTAATACACATGATCTCTACATTTCTCATAATGGCCGAAAATAAAGTACGGCACGTTGTGAATATCTTTTTGCAATTTCTCCACGTTGCTGTAAAGAGACTGATTTTTTGTGCCTTTTGCAATATGTGATTTTTGCCGTTTCTAAACGTTTCAGATTTTGCTGTAAGAAATTTCGCCGTATTATGAGGTTACAATTTTAATTTAAATAAAGAGCCTGCAAAAGATTATTATAATTACCTAATGATTTTAACATTTTATTTTTTCAATTAACAATTATGGATTATACGGCAATGCATTTATGAGCTTCCTGTGCACTCGACTGTCCTTATCAACGATCTATTTGGTATATTTGATGCTTCTCCATGTTTCTATGAAATCCACTACTATTGTATCTGATTCCATTTGTGTCATCCTTCTATAAAAATTTTGGAAACATTGATGATCACGAGAAACTATTTGAGCATGGTTTATTCGCTTAGAGGAAGAATAATATTTATTCCGGACGAATACATAAAATTTTTTTGTTACAAAACTAACGATTGCGGCAGCGTTCGATAATCAATTATAACGATTTTTATAGAATTTTTTTATCTGTCTGCGATGACGATGATATCTTTTAAACGAGCAATTCTCAACTCCTTCTCTGCAATTTCTGACACAATACCATGTCTCATAAAGCTATATACAATAGTACAGTAATTTACCTATGTATTACTTGAGAAGTACATATTTATCGTGGCACAAAGTTCTTGTAATTGCGAACATACATCACCCGTGGATATTATTCCGGGTACCATATGTTGACATTTCGTTTATAACATGATTACGCACAAAATGCTTTGTCATCGTCAACGTTGACGATTGTTGTCTGTAGTTAAAACGTATTACCTCTGTAATATTGAGGTGAATTTATGAGCTTTTTTATTCTTAAAAACATGGAAAAAAAGAATTACTAACATTTCTCAAGGAACGAAACCAGTAAGCTTCCTGAGTCCGATATTTTGACTAGTAGTAGAGAAAAAACAGAATAAAATCTTCATAAAAATAATATATAAGATTTAAATTATATTTACAAATTATTATTTTTTAAATAATAATCGACAAATGTATATACTTTATACGTATCTGTTATCAAACCAAATTGTATCATTGCTATATCCTATCTAGCTGAGATTATTGCGAAACTCATGTCAACCATCAGTGAAGGAAATAAATATAAGATTTAACAGTAATATCTTACTAAACTATCAAATAAGGAAAAAAAAAGAATAAATTAGTTGATTATTTTTTTTAGTTTACATCGTTTACATCAATAAAAAAAAAAAAAACAACGGAATCATTCAGCTTCTAACCTACGCTTCCTGAATTACGAATCTAAGTCTTTACCACTATGCTACATATTGCTCATAAAACTGCAATTCCCTATATAATCTTGAAACTTAGATCTATTGATATGAACGAATCTAAGGGCATGTATTTCCCTATTTTTACCATGATACCTTTTTACCATTCATCCGTTCAAAATTTATTAAAATGCCCGTGTGAGTTATCGTCGTTTCTCCATATAAACATTGTGAAGCGTATTTCTTTGCGTTTGAAATGGTTCTAAGCATCATCTATTTAGGCATATAAATAAGAAAATGTGAGCATCATCTATTTGGGCATGTAAATAAGGAAGCAATCGTTTACTTCACGGAAACAGAATATACATCATTCAAGCGTGTTTATGAAAGTCATCGATTGGCTCTGGTTTATTCTAATAAGTTATTTCAGTTGACACGTTCTACAATTTTGAACATATTCTTTAATATTTTTTTTTATTTTACGACAGAAAAGATTATTACAGAATCTTAATTACCTTCAGCAATGGATAACCAAAGAAATATTTTTATTATCTGAAAAGTTGATCTTGAAATGAAGTTTCGAGGAGAAAGTCGCAAATTTTTAACACTATACTTCAATTAGCAGTTTGAAGATGATACAGAAGTGGTTTCAATAATTATGCCTTACAGAATTAATTGACGAATACGATACATCGTTGTGAAGTAATATTTTCAAAGAAATAGATAAATGTGTCTTGAAAAGTACATTGGACGAATGGGAAAAAAAATTACATC